>NW_005841918.1:1875936-1888972 GCF_000455745.1 Alligator sinensis
TCAGGGCAGGGATCGGACTCAATGATCTACTGAGGTTCCTTCTGACCCTAAAAATCTATGAAATCTATGAATAGAAGCCAATATGTAGAATGCAGGTCTGTGAAAATGCAAATGCATGTCAGTGAGGATCAGAGGGATTGGGAGACAATAGGTGTGAGACAGGTAGGTAACAAGGGAAAGGGCAATGTTGAACTTGTGACAGAATGTAGCTGGTAAAATGCAGACTGGGTGCTTGGGGTTATCAGATGGCAGGCAGGTTATAATGTGCAATAAATCCCACGTCTACATTTAGTTCATTATTTTTTCTATGCAGTAGATTTATGAAGTGAAGTTCATACGCTTGTCTACGAAACACGTTTTGTAAATTTCCTTTTTGCAGATTACAACTGAGAGCCTGGAGAGAGAGGGTTGTCTTGCGAGAAGTGTACATCCACAGGTAATTGAATATTTTTGTGTTTGATGGATTTTCAGTGTGCATTCATTCTAGTATGCAGTGGTATGCAGTGGTTGTTTCTCCTATATATTTTCCATCAGGGCATGTGATGAATTGAATGAGATATATTACACTTCTAGAAGTGCAGGTGTAAGATCCAGGAATGGTGATAGTTCTGTTGTGGGGTGTAGTTATTGTGGGAGTGGTGATTTGTTGGCAGATTTTACATTTTTTATCCCAGCATGGTCTGGATCCATTTGATGTGCTTTGAGCCATAGGAAGTTTGCTTCTGGTGATGAGGTTGGCAAGGTTCGGTGCTTGCAATTGTTTGCAAGGAAACAAAATCCCCACAAATTACACATCATTTGTTATGACACACCATACTTCCCTGGAACCTATACAGAAAACCCTCAAACAATTGCAACCCATACTTCCCAGAACTACCTATTCTTTAAACAAGCACTGAACCTCATCAACCTCATCACCAGAAGCAAACTTCCTGTGGCCCAAAGCACACCAAAAATCTATTGTAGATGAGCCTACAAACTTCACTTTGTAAATCTACTGGATACAAAAAATCATGGACTAAATACAGACATTGGATTTCTGCCATCTGATAACTCTAGGTAACCTGTCTGCATTTTACCAGCTACATTCAATTACCAGTTCAACCTTCCCTTCCCACCCCACTTCTACCTGTCTTATACCTATTGTCTCCCATTCTCTCTGATTCTCACTGCCACACATTTGCATTTTCACAGACCTGCATTTTGCGTATTGGCTTCTATTCCACCCAGGAGAGCACATAAAAGTCTAACAGACGCTCCCTATGCCTGAAGAAGGGTGTTTGTGTCCAAAAGCTTGCAATTTTTCCAACTATTTAATTGGTCTAATAAAAGATATCACATCTATACAAATAACCCTGACTGCCTATGTTGTTAGACCAACATGGATACAACCAACAACCCCATTCGCACGCAGACAGCCCAATAGTATTGCCATAAAACTCTATAGCAGCCATCAAAATTTGTAAGTTACATACAGAGAGTATCCCTAGATTATTCCACCTGGCCCAGAGTTTGTAATTTGTAAGACTTTGAAAATAAACTTATCTCTAAGTTCCAAAAACAGAACTAATACATTTTGGCAATAGGTTTTGCAGTAGGTCTGGCAATACCAGAATGATATTTTTCAGTTTGCTCCTCTACAAATTGGGTTATTAATTGGCCTATTTTGTAAATTTTATGAACTTTTAATTTATTAAAGCACGTTTTAGAAGTATAAGCAAATAACTTGAAAATATTTCTCCTTGAATTCTAAAAAAAATGCTGTCAAGAACTATTCAGCTTCTACTTATAGCAGGTATCAATAGATATAGCCATCTTTCCAATCAATAGTGTCTATTTTCCTGTTATGATTGTAAGATGAAAATTGATTTCCATTTAATCAAAATGAATTCCTTACCCTTTGCCATTCATAAATCTCTGTCTTATAGAATTTTTACTTTTTGTTGTTTGAGGTCAGTAGAAGTTTTGACACCAACTTCAGTAAAACCTGGAGTTCACCCAAGTACTTAAGTCAAAGGATTTTCTTAAAATATTTGAGCACCATTTGTGTTTTATTGCATAAGAAAACTGCATTCACATAAATGTATTCCAGACTCTTCTACTTATAAAGATGTTATATATAAGGCAGTCTGTTAGCATGGCTACAGAACCCACTTACAGAAAGGATCCTTTTTTCCTCTAAATATTTTAAAATACACTGATGTCTGGCCATTTAGTCATAGCAGGGCTTTCAGAATTATACTACATTTCATTATTGCCAGTGATAATTGCTGCCAGCAGAAATAATTTAATGGATTGATTTAGAGTAATCAACTAATTGATTACAACCACAGGCTCAGTGCTTCAAGCATTATTCTCATTTTCCACTCTGGATTCCCAAATACCATTAGGTGCTTTAACCTTTCTCTGTTAGAGAGATTTCTTTAGTTAGAGCTAAATACTATAACCATTACCTCAACATATGAACCACTAGAAGCAAGCTCTTCACTTCTTTTAGCATTTTATTACATAAGGAGACCCTTAGGTGTTGTTCAATAGTACTATTATTTTTTTTGGCAACTAGTGGAGATCTCTGTGGAATTTTTAAGGGGTCATTACTATGCTAGATAGCTCCCTAGTTGCCCTGGACCTCACAGCTCTCTTCATTCAGGGTTGGTTGATGTTTTCGAATGTATAGAACATTGCAAGAACCATTGTTGTTATAATGACCATTATCTTTCTCCTCAGGGATTTCGTTCTTTTTACGGAGAATTTTGAGACTTATACCCAACTAGTTTTGTAGCATGCACAAATGGATAGCAATCTCAATAACAAAGTTATGTTGGTAGTGTGTGATGTGGGTAACAATCATTCTAATGCACATAATGCTGTAATGCAGCATGGCATTTTATACAGTCTGGTCAATAGTAATACAATCCATAGTGCCAAGTTAATGAGTGAGAGCACAACAACCTTGACTTCTGATCTGAAGAATGATAATATCATGCAACCATACCTGAAGTACACATAACCTAAAAGGAACACTACTTTTGTCAGAATAAAAATTAATTACACAGCTCCAGTGAAGTTTCTGTTTATCCCAATTGATATAGCCACCGAAAGATTATGTTTCCAGAGGACAAAGGCCATGTTTCCTTTTTAAACAGAGTTTAACCAGTTCCATGTTGGACATTTTTCACTTAATCAGGCATTAAAGAACATCTTGCTGGCAAATTGTAAATCAAAATGTTAAAACTCCCTGCTGTAAGGATATGTGCTGAGGCAAAATCCTTGGCAGTGATTTAAGATATTTCCATCAAAGCAACCTCAAATTTCCAAACTCCTCCTAAATTGCCATAAACATGGCCTTTTTTTTTTTTTCCAGATTTTCTTCAGGCAACTGCAGTGACAGTCTATTTATTTATCTCGGTTGATATGTTCATGAGTTCATCACAGGACATATTCACATACCAGCCCTCATAACCCCCTTCCAGTCTCCAATATCTTAGAATTTTAAGATTTACATTTAGTGAGAGAAGAAAACAGAATTTTTGTTCAATGTATGGTGAAACCTGCCCTGACTTGCAGCTAACTCCCTGTGTTCAGTTTTGCCCTCCCTCCTCCTCCCCCCCTACCCCCTGACCCTGATATAGAAAAGATGTGGACAAACTGGAGAGGGTCCAGTGGAGAACAACAAAAATGGTGAGGGGGCTGGGGGACATGACTTAGGAGGCGAGGCTGAGGGAACTGGGCTTATTTAGTCTAGAGAAGAGAATGCTGAGAGGGGATTTAATATCAGCCTTCAACTACCTGAAGTGGGGTTCAAAACAGGATGGAGCTAGATTGTTTTCAGTGGTGGCAGATGACAAAACAAGAAGCAATGGTCTCAAGTTGCAGAAAGGGAAGTTTAGGTTAGATATTAGGAAGAATTTTCTCATTAGGAGGGTAGTAAAACACTGGAACAGGTTATCCAGAGAGGTGGTAGAAGCTCTATGTTTGGAGGTTTTCAAGACCCAGCTATACAAAGCTTTGTCTGGGATGATCTAGTTGGGGATGGTCCTGCTTTGAGCAGGGGGTTGCACTAGATGACCTCCTCAGGCCCCTTGCAAACCTAATTTTCTATGATTCTAACTTCAAATGATGGCTCTTAAGCAACAGGTTAATTAATTCCCATCCTCACTGAGTCATCAGACCTTGCAATGGACCTAAATGCCTCTTGTGCACCCATATCAATACAGACCATATCATCATCAGACCAAATAACAAGCAGTACAACTTTTGAGGTACATCCACCTGTAACTCTACCGTGTTCTATGCCATCACCTGCTTGCAGTGCCTATCTGCTGTCTGTATCAGATGACAGGGTTATCTGTACCTTATAAGAATGAATGGCCACGGATCTGACAACACTTGTAGAAAGACAGAAAGGCCTGTAGCAGAAAACTCTAACTTCACTGGACACTCCATTTGCTGACCTCAAGATTGATGTTCTCAGGCAGCAATTTTAAAAACTAGTTTGAATGGGATATTGTGGAACAAGAAAGGATCCACAAACTGAATTATGCTAGGTATGGTTTAAAAAGGGACTATGGGTTCTTATCCCATTACCTGGATTAGCTTTTGTGATTCCTTTGTTCTTATGAGTTTATTGCTTGTTTGTTTGCCCCTCCCGGAACTGCTCCCCTCCCGCTTGTCTTTTGTATTCCCATTTCTTTCCCCTTCTCGTACACGTGAATGCCATATTGTGCAGTAAATATGGTGACATGCTGACTTGAGCGTAAATTTTATATGTGCATCATACAGGTATCAAATTTACACCTGGTTAATTACTGCACAGTAACACATGTGTAGACATCTTATACTACACAATAACACTGCAGGAACTACAGGGGGATTTCCCTCCTGCCCCTTGCAGGTAAGATCCTGGTCCGCATTCTCCTGAACTGCCTTTGTCCCATTGCCGAGGAGATCCTTCCAGAAACCCAGTGTGGCTTTTTACCATCCCAAAGCACTGTGGACATGGTTTTCATTGCCAGGCAGATCCAAGAAAAATGTCAGGAGGAAAATCAAGGACTGTTCCTCACCTTCATTGACTTGACCAAGGCATTTGATTCCTTAAATCATGAAGTTCGGTGGACCATCCTCCAATGCTTTGGCTGCCTGCTGAAGTTTGTCACCATGCTGAGACTCCTGTATGGTGATAAGACTGCCACCATCCTGAGTGGAAGATCTGAAACCAACGCCTTTCACATCTGGATCAGGGTCAAAAAAGGTTGCATGATCCCCCTACCCTGTTCACCATCTGCTTGACTGTCATCAGCCATCTCATCTGATATGATCTACTATCCATCGTCAGTATCCAATATCGACTGGACAGGAAGCTTTTCAATCTTGGGCATTTCCAGGCAAAAATGAAACTCACCACCAAAGACATCCATGGCCTTCAGTTTGTGGATGATTGCTGCATGATGGCTCACTCTGCACAGGGTGTGCAAATGACCCTAGATCTCTTCAATGCTTCATATAATAGACTTGGCCTACCCTTGAATGTTGCCAAGATGAAGGTTCTCCACCTACCCTTCCCAAGCCAGCTGAACATCCCTCATACTATCTACATAGAGGGGGAGGCTCTGGAATACATGAAGCACTTTCCATATCTTGGCAGCCACCTCTCTCAATGGGCTACCATTGAAGAAGTCCTGCACTGGGTCAACTGTACCAGTTCCACCTTCTTCAAGCTGTGACAATGTGTCTTTGAAAATAGCAATCTTCGGAAGCCAGTGAAGGTCCTGGTTTATAAGGCTGTTGTGCTGAACACCTGCCTCTACTTAAGTGAAGCCTGGACTATCTACTGATGCCACATTAAGACCCTTGAGAGCTTTCACCAGCAATGCTTGTGTCAAATCCTGGGGATCAAATGGGAGGACCACCAGACCGGTGCGAGCACCATCCATGAAGCTGTGTCCACCAGCATCGAAGCCTTGCTCTTGAGAAATCAACTCCAAAGGACAGGACACTGCGTCCGGATGTCCAAGAACCACCTCCCTCACCAGATTCTCTTCTCCCAGCTCTCTGGTGGCCAACGCTCAAAGGGCAGCCAAAGAAAATGGTACAAAGACACGCTCAAGGTAGCCCTCAAGGCATTGACACCAGCTGGGAGGAGCAAGCTGCTGACCATTTGGTGTGGCGCCCCCCGATCCACCAAGACACATGCCACTTCAAAGCCCAATGATTCAATAGCAAGGTAGAACGGCAGCAGCAGAGGAGGGAGAAGGAGACCATCCCAGGGGTGCAAATCCCACTCCCCAGCACAACAACATGACCCCATTGCTGAAGAAATTGTGCATCTAAAATTGGCCTCCTCAGTCACCTGAGGACCCATCAAGCCTGAAAGACGTCATCCTCAATTTCAAGGGACCACCTAGCTAGCAAGATACCTTATACTGCACAGTAAAACTGTGTGTGTGGACTGACCTGGGACTAACTTCAGTCCCAAATCAGTCCACACACAATGTAAACGTGCTTTAAGGCTTGCACACATAGGCACTGGCCTATTCCCACATATTGTACAGTAACTTACTACACAGTAAATTTAAACCAGTGTAAATAAATGCACATTTAGACATGCCCTCTATATATCGTATTTATTTAGTCTATAGGGTACATATGTAAATAGCCTTCTGAAACTCCAAAGCCACCAAGTCCAATGGGAGTTTTGCCACTGTCTTCCATTCAGTCAAGATTTCACATATGCAATTCTATACTAAAGGATGAAAGAATGGATACTAAAGTAATAATTTTGCTTTTGAAACACATTTTCAGCTGGATTCTACAAACTCTTACATCTGTTCCTATCTTCTGATTCAGGAAACTACCCCACATATAATTATTTGAACATGTACTCCCTATGAAACCAATAGCAATGAAATAAGCAAATGCATCACATAACCCTAAAACACTCCGATTCACAATTTGGCAAGAAAACCTGTTTACGTATTCATCTAAGAGTTTATAAGCCAGATTCGAAGAGTCCAACTGGGTTTATGATGACAAAGCTAAGATTCATGGAAGCCCACTTAGACTAGAACTTTTAATTTAGTATTAAACAGCTTTGTCATGTCTTTACTTGGAAATTACAGAGAATTCAATACAGGCAGTCCTGGACTTACAACGTTTCGAGTTACAATGTTTTGCACTTACAATGTTTATAAATTGACACCCTGTTTCAACTTTCTGATGTCAGTTTTGACTTTACAATGCTTTATCTGATGCAGTGCCACACCAGCGAACAAGTTCACTGCATCCCCCATGTCCCTGGAGAACATCTATCCAAACTTGCTTGGACACTTTTTTTAAGAAAGCAGACAAGACTTCAGAAAAACCTGCAGCCAAGACTCCTGAGAAGACTCCAGCCAAGAACCCTTCAAAAAGTCCAGCAAAGCCCTCTCAAAGAAGTCCTTCCAAATCAATATGATGGCTATTTACAATATAAATACATTAATGTAGCTACGGTATTCATCTATAATTGATTGAATACAAAATTCTGGGTTATTTTTGGTGAAAATAGGGTATTGGGTCTTGGTTCAGAAACCAATCTCCATTTATAACTTGTTTCCTATGGGAAAAACAGTTCCAAGTTACAACGTTTCAATTTAAGACGCAGTTTTCAGGAACCAATTATGTCGTAAGTCCAAAGACTGCCTGTATTTAACAAAGAAAGCATTAAATTGACTTCAAGAGGTGAGGCACCTACTCTGGTATCATGTTGCCAATATAAGTAATAACATACAATAGTCTAGGTATCAGCTGATTAGGGGGTTCTTTAGAGGTAGTTCAATATTTAACAGAAGACAAATACTAGACTGGCTTCAAGAGGGGAAGCACCTATTGTGACATCTAGTTTTCAGCATATGTACAAGTATACAATAGCCTTGTTAAGTGCTGATTAAAAATAAATCAATCTAATCCAGCATTTTCAAGAATTCATCCAAAACTCTGAGAGCTGTTATACCATTTAAATGAACAATGATAAAATTACTCAACTCCAGTGTGTGAAAAGAATTGTAAAATGCAGTTCTAGCATTATGTTTTCTAAAGATTCTTCTAAATAAGGTTTTTGCCATGTGTTTTCTAAGGTAAATGATTGTAGAGAGATTTCTTCTATGACACTGCTCCTTTAAACCGTTTAACATTGAAATACCCTCCTGATGCAAACTCCCTTGTTTACAGAGATATCCAGGGACGTTGAAGACCCAGGTGAAACTGATGTCTAAGATAACCAGAAACTCAGATCGTGCTGGGGGCCTGAGCTCTGCAGAACTGAATCCAAGCTGCTGTGATGCTCAAGAAGCCCACAGGAGCATAGCTGAACAGGAGATTAGCTTCACCCTTGCACAGTTACCCAGAACCACAGGACTGGCCCTCAAAGATAAGCTGGCAACAGTGAGTTTTCATTCAATGTGAAAAGAGAAAAAATAAATATGAATGTGAAGGTGAGAAAAATGATCAGCAGCAACAAGAGGACAAAACAGTTATATCACCATGAACCAGGGACCAGCTAAACAATATCTTGGCCTAACTTTGCTAAATGCTTACCCAGATAGGAAGGACTTACAGCACTTCTGATAGATGTTCAGTCTCAGACATCAATGGGCCTTAGGAAGGAGCTGAGGAGCAACTGCTAAGCACAACCTTGGCATTTCACTAACTGGACTTGATGTATTGATGATACTTGCAGGAAGTTGCTTTCAGCTCACCTTCAGAATCATGATGGAGCATAAGAGAAACGACAGCCCCTTAAAGATCTAGAGCCCAAACTGTTTAGGATCTTATAGATCAAAACTAGCACTTTATATTGTGCCTGGAAAGCTACTGGGAGTCAATAGAGACTCTGGATTACTGAAGTCATATTTTCTGGCAGCTCAACCTCATCAAAACATGGGCAGGAACATCCTGCACCACCTGCTACTCTTGGACAGTTTTCAAGGCCAGCCCCACATAAAGCACGTTGCAGTAATCTAGCCTTGAGGTTATGGAGGCATGGATGATGGTTTAGAGCTTTACCTTCAGAGATAAAGTAAACATTTAAATAAATGAAATTACCATATGGTACTGAAAGTTTACTTTTAAAAGGGCATAACATATGTTTAAAATTAAAATGATGTTTTTTCTCATCTTTTTTTAAGTATGTACATTTTTTAGATGAAAAGGCAAAAAGAAAACTTCAGCCTTTCCCCACAATTAAAAAAACCCCTCTTCTTTCTCCTTCTTTTGTCCCTACTATTTGTCATCAGTAAAGAATGTTCAGGTAGAATACATTTAGCAAACTTTTTCCTTTAGTGTGTTCATTCATGGTTTAGGTCACAGCTAACCTAAATAGGTTATCTGCCACCATGTTGTCCTATCCCAAGTTGCTCCAGATATGGCAATCAGTGTTGCACATTTTAAGTTCAGCTTTAGGCCACCCAAAAATCATCTGCTAGGTATACATGATTTCAATTGCTAAGGATAAATTTGTTATAAAGAATTGTTTTTTGATAAATGATTATTGGCTATCCTCAACAGGTAGCTAGATAATCACAGCTGTGTTTCAAAAATAAAGAATGCCAGTCATCTGCCACTGGAGAAGCTTCACATTTGGGATGTGTTCTTGTCATCTTACTTTCATAATTTTTGGAAGCAGCCTATGTGGAAGAGTTATATAAAGTAGCTCTAGATATTCCATGTCTCACCAGTATAAAACAGATAGGTCAAAAGACCTTTGACCACTTACAATTTAAATTCGATAATGGAGTCTTTATGGTTCCAGTGATGGCCTTGTACTATGCTGACTTCTCTTCTCTCTTCTCACATCTATAGTTTTACAGGATCATGTGGATCAAAGATCCAAGTGATTTTGAGACTGTTGGTTCTAATTCAAAAAAGGATTGCATTTACAAAAACAATGCACCATGACGTGCATGTCTTTCTGTGAATGAACAATTAAGTGAATCATCAGTGAAAAAAAATAAATATTAAGTACCAAAACAGGTTTATTTCTTGAAATATCCTTTAAAGCATTTTTCACAAAACATACCCTCCACCTCTCCTCCCTCCCCTGTCAAAACACAGAGCCCCTCCAGCACCCTCCCCACCCACCAACAATAAAAACCCACTTCCTAGTGTCAAAATTATGTACAACAGTCTCAGTCTGTTTCTGAGTCTCAGAGTCTGGCGCTGTGGTTTGGGACAACTTAGAGAGCACAGCCCAGGGGCAGGCACCCAGAAACCTGGCCTCTCACCATTCGCCTGTGGGTCTGGGTGCCATGGTAACCATGGCAGGTGGACAGCTTGTCTCTAGGCAATGGGAGCAAATTCATAGATTCATAGATTCATAGATGTTAGGGCGGGAAAGGACCTCAATAGATCATCGAGTCCGACCCCCTGCAAAGGCAGGAAAGAGTGCTGGGTTCAGATGACCCCAGCTAGATGCCTATCTAACCTCCTCTTGAAGACCCCCAGGGTAGGGGAGAGCACCACCTCCCTTGGGAGCCCGTTCCAGACCTTGGCCACTCGAACTGTGAAGAAGTTCTTCCTAATGTCCAATCTAAATCTGCTCTCTGCTAGCTTGTGGCCATTATTTCTTGTAACCCCCGGGGGCGCCTTGGTGAATAAACCCTCCCCAATTCCTTTCTGTGCCCCCGTGATGAACTTATAGGCAGCCACAAGGTCGCCTCTCAACCTTCTCTTGCGGAGGCGGAAAAGGTCCAGTTTCTCTAGTCTCTCCTAGTAGGGCTTGGTCTGCAGGCCCTTAACCATACAAGTGGCCCTTCTCTGGACCCTCTCCTGGTTATCGGCATCCCTCTTGAATTGCGGCGCTCAGAATTGCACGCAGTACTCCAACTGCGGTCTGACCAGCGCCCGATAGATGGGAAGTATCACCTCCTTGGACCTATTCGTCATGCATCTGCTGATGCACGATAAAGTGCCATTGGCTTTTTTGATGGCTTCGTCACACTGCCGACTCATGTTCATCTTGGAGTCCACTAGGACTCCAAGATCCCTTTCCACTTCCATGCCACCCAGCAGGTCATTCCCTAGGCTGTAGTTGTGCGGGACATTTTTCCTCCCTAGGTGCAGCACTTTGCATTTCTCCTTGTTGAACTGCATTCTGTTGTTTTCTGCCCACTTGTCCAACCTGTCCAGATCTGCTTGCAGCTGTTCCCTGCCCTCCGGCATGTCCACTTCTCCCCATAGCTTTGTGTCATCTGCAAATTTGGACAGAGTACATTTCACTCCCTCGTCCAAGTTGCTGATGAAGACATTAAAGAGTATCGGTCCAAGGACCTAGCCCTGCAGGACCCCACTGCCCACACCCTTCCAGGTCGAAGCCGACCCATCCACCACGACTCTCTGGGTGCGACCCTCCAGCCAATTCGCCACCCACCAGACTGTGTAGTCATCCAATGGCAATTGGGGCTTGTCCAGGATGGGTGGCTCCTCCTCTGTCTGCCCAAGTCCAGGGCCAGAAGAGCCAGCATCCCCTTCTTGTGGTTGCACTCCTGGCACCTCTGGATCCATGCTCTTGTGGAGCTGGAGCAAGTGACAGGACTGGGGCCAGGCAGGTGACAGCAGACCCAGGATGGGGCCAAGCAGGGGCTCCTACATGTGAGAGGTCCAGGCAGGGGTCTATGGTGGGGCAACAGATGGGTATCAGGGGCCCTGTGGGGCAATGGACAAGGGCCAGGCAGTGGGGGGCACACACATGACTGCCAGGCCCAGGATGGTATACAGGGCTTGTGGTCATCATCTGTGGCCTCTACTGCCGAGTTCTGGATGGCAATTTGCTACCTGAGCTCCTGGAGGTGCTTCTGCTCCAGGGGAGGGAACTCAGCCTGGAACTTCTGCTCTGCCCAACCCCACACATCCTCCCGAGTGGTCTCCTGGGTGATATCTTCCCTCCACCAGGCCTGAGCTGTGCCTCCTACTCCTTAGCCACCTCCACCAGAGGGTCTGATCTTGTGTGCACCGCTGGCACAGCCAGTGTATGTGGAAGGCTCTAGTTCTGGGTGGCAGCAACCTGGAGCTGGCTTCCCCAGTGGGGTTGGTAGCTTCTCCCCCATGTCCAGATGCTGGCCCTGTAGAGGCAAGAGATAGAAGCCTTTTTATAGACTCATAGATTCATAGATTGTAAGGCTGGGAGGGACCTTGGAAGATCATCGGGTTCAGCCCCCCTCAGCAAGCAGGAAAGACAACCCGGATCATGTGACCCCAGAAAGGTGATCATCCAGTCTCCTCTTGAAGTTTTCTAGGGTAGGTGATTGCTCAACCCCTGGAGGGAGCTTATTCCACAGTCTGTGAAGTAGTTTTTCCTAATGTTGAGCCTGAAATGGTCTTCTGTGAGAGTTTGCAACATTTCAGAGATGCTCTGCACCAAGGCTCATGTACTGTCTGTCCTGAGATAGGGGGTCAGCCATACATGGCTCCCTAGGGACCATGGTAAGTCTGGCCAGGCAGGCCCTGGCCTAGGTGGCCACCAACTGAGCCTCCCATCCTGGCTTGCTCCCCTGGGGCCACCAGTCCACTGTCTTCTGGCTGGAGGCAGCCTTCCTCCCTAACTCCCTTCTCAAGGCAGGGAAAGTCAGGGTGCTGGCAGCTGGGGCTAGGGCCAGGGGGAGGGGCAGAGACTGGGGCCCTCCCCACAGTGTGGGACTTATCACGTGGTTGAGACTGGCATGGCTGTCAGCTCAGCATGGCTCTTTCCATCCTTGCTGGTGTCTGACTGCACCAAGTATTCATGGCCCACGGTGCACAGTGGCCTTGAACCCAGCTGCACCCCACCCCCCCGGCCTCTGGGGAGGAGCTGGTCCTGCTAACAGCTGATGGTGACATGGCCAGCCACTCCTTGTGGTGGGGTTTGGGGATATGCAATGGCCAAGGCAGCCATTGGCCAGGACTTCACAAGTTGCTACTGGATATAGCAGCCAGGGAGATTCATAGATTCATAGGTTCATAGATGTTAGGGTCGGAAGGGACCTCAATAGATCATCGAGTCCGACCCCCTGCATAGGCAGGAAAG
>NW_005841918.1:1889574-1903394 GCF_000455745.1 Alligator sinensis
CAGCACTTTGCATTTCTCCTTGTTGAACTGCATTCTGTTGTTTTCTGCCCACTTGTCTAACCTGTCCAGGTCTGCTTGCAGCTGTTCCCTGCCCTCCGGCATGTCCACTTCTCCCCATAGCTTTGTGTCATCTGCAAACTTGGACAGAGTACACTTCACTCCCTCGTCCAAGTCGCTGATGAAGACATGGGTGGGGATGGGGTGGGGTGCTGAGTATCCATGGACCCTCCTCCAATGAGTTGTCACTGATGGGTCATTGTGGGGTTGGGGCTCGAGCATTCCACCCCTGCTGATGAAATCTGCAGGGTTGTGGCCTGGTCTCAGGATACTAAAATGACGGTCAACTGTCACATAAAGGGCATGGTCTTGTGGGCATGACTGGACTGATGATTGTGGTCAGTCATGGCCACCCACTGTGCCTGCAAGGCCTTGATCTTTATGAAGTACTGCTATACCAACCAGGAGTGCATCTCACCTTACAGGGCCTCATAAATGTGGGTATTAGGGTGACCAACCTACTCAAACTGCCTCTGGACCTCTGCATCACCCCAGAGTGCCACAAGGTCCCCAATCTCCCCCTGGCTCCAGTTGGGGCTCCGGGTAGATGGCATAGGCATGCACACATGGGTGGGGCCAGGCCTCAATGGGGAGGATGAGGATGACATGCTATTCCACACTGGGTCTCTGGGCTTCCATGCAGATGTCCCAGTGTTACCAGCCTTGGGCAGCTGCCAGCAGTGCCCAGTGCAGGGGCACGGCAAGGGACTTGGAGTCACACAGCAGAGGCTATGCCCCACAGCACCTGCAGGCACAGTGGAGATTACTGGGAGTGAGAAGCATGGAGCTGGTGCAGGTCCTGCTGCCAGAGGCAGTCAGCAAACAACCCTGGAGAGCTATCAGGGCTGGCCAAGGGGTGGAACAGGCTGCATTCCTTTTCAGCATCCACCTGGCCCAATGGGGGTACCTTGGCACCTCTGTAGCCCTGCAGGAGCCAAGCAGCAGCTCTAGCTCTCAGACAAGACAGGAAGGGGTATCCTGTGTCCTGTCCAGAGGGGCACATAGGGCCTACAGTGCTCCTGGGGAGTATACAGGCTTCTTCAGGCTCCTAGTGTGTGTACTCCAGGCCACAAAATGGTGTCTGGCTTTTATAGCCTGCAGATAGGGGCTGCCACAGAGGCACCCCATCCCTAGAGCAGGAGAGGCTCCCAGCCAGGGGCCCTGGGGTTGGAGTCAGCCAGTCCCTTAATGGCAGGGCAGGCCCGGTGCTAAACTTAGTGCCAGGTCACACCTACACGTGCATTACCATGCATTAACTAGCCGTGCCTAAATTTGATACCTGCAAATGCAGGTATCAACTTTAGGTGTGATTAGAAATTTTAACTGCACAGTAAGGGTGTGCACATGTAGACGCATGCCCATACTGCACAGTAAACTAGGTTTATGCACAGCAACATGTGTTGTGTAAACACACCAGTAGGCTTTCTGGATTCCTGTTCCTATGACAGTGCAACAATGGACTTTGCTGCCCAATATCTGGGTCTTTCAACAATACTAGGATTAAGCTTCTAGGAAATATAATAACTGGAGCCTACATCATGAGGGTTAATAGGGAAGTGAAAGGCAGACAAGGTTCCTTGGGTAAGTTTGATATCTTTTATTAGACCAACCCAAATAGTTGGAGAATAGTTATTAAGCAAGCTTTCGAGTTCAAAAACCCTTCATCAGGCTAAGGAAGTTTCAGCAGTTGGTGTGTGAAATAAATTCTAATGGCAGTGGGGGAATAACCATCACTCATGTTAGGTAGAGATGTGTAGAAAACAATGTTAAAGAATGCCCTAGAAGGAGGAGAATCCTATAGAGTCAAATGACCTAATTCTCTAGATGTTTTCCATTTCTAGTTCCTGTACTTCCACATAATTTATAATCAGTTGTCAATCTGTCTCAGTTAAATGTGGCAGTTGCATATAGTAGATGCAAGTATAGTCAGTTTGAATAAAGGCTCACATGTTGCTGTGTGAAATAGTTGTTTAAAGAGGAGATTTGGTAATTTCTCTGGATATAGTTGAATAGTGAAATACAATGTTAATAAATGCAGCAACCTCCAGTTTTTGTTTTTTCTCTCTGAATATATTTTATAGTAAAACCAATTCTTTTAATTCTAATGTTATGATTATGGTTATTTGAGCAAATATGATCATCTGTGACTCCCATGCTATTGTTTGACTCCCTTGGTATTGAGTGAAAAATCTTTTTGACATATGGCTTATGGCTCAGATGGCATTTGGCTTCCTCCTCCCTGTGGAATTTAAAGTCATACAAGTCATACTAAATAGTTCGGAAGGAAATCAAGCAAAAAATGTTCACTTACCACTAAAAGGCCAGATAGAAGGTATATAAATTACAAAACAATGAAGAAAACAGAATATGGTAATAGTTTCCAAAACTGCAAACTGGGCACTAGATAATTCTTTCTGCATTTAAATTACGTATTTGACTGGGTTTTGAACTTTTTCAAGTAAATACAACACTACAGTCTAAACAGAATGCTCCCTGGGGAAGATGCTATCTTGATTTGAAACCAAATTCTATCTCAGCTGCAATATATTATCAATAAGGCAGATTTGTTTAAAACAGGGCCATTTATATTGCATGCCAGTAAAAAAAAAAAAATAGAAGGAAGAATTCAATATTAGCGAGACCATTACAGCAACATGGAATTTATTTTTTCATATATTGCTAGTTCAGCATATTAGCCATTCTCTTCTTCAGTGAAGAGAAGTTTACTCTCTAATATTATCCAGGGGATAATCTTTGTGAGATGCAGATCTTGCAGTACTGTCTTTGCTTAAAATATTTTTATTGTAAGACAAAATTTGTTTTTCTATCTCTAATGTCATTATCTTTTATGAGCCATTAATCATTTCTATTGATATTTTACTTGCTTTCCAATACAAATTCATTCTGTATTAAAATATGTTTGAATATAAAGCATAAAGAGAATCATCACTGTTTTTTTTTCCATTTGACTCCTTCACTGTTATTGCTCTGAAGAGTTCTGGCATTTGAATGCTCTTCAGAAAAGTGAAGACATCTGAGTTTGTATTTTCTACTGTTGTAAATTGGATTCACTCAACCAAAATCAGTTAGACTTTTGCTGATTTATATGAGCTAAGGATCCAACCCCTGTCCTGTTTTCGGAAAAGTATTCTCAAGTCATGCTATTCTCAAATAAAACATTCTTCCATTCTAGTTGTGTTCCATTTTCCCAATAAATCCTATGGTAACTAGCCTTTACTGGTAAGAAAATTAACATTATACAGGCTTGGGGACTAGCAGTTCATAGCTAAAGATGATTCTGTTCCTTAAGGTGTTGGAATGGATCTAGCTTTGAATGGGGGGTTAAGGGGGAGGTGGAGAGTCATTAACAGTTTGTCTTAGGGTCTGGCTTACTCTCTTGCAATATTTAACTAATGGTATTAATAATAGTGATCAATGCTGTATATGATAGATATGATTTGCACACAGTGGCCGTGTCCAGACAAGCGTGGACATTTGGTTCCCCAGGGATGCCCATGGTGCGTGGCAAGTTACCCCAGAAGTGGTAGGGGAGGCTAGGACCAGCACTGTGCTGGCCCCAGCAGCTTTACCTGGGGAGTACTGGGGGCCTCCTAGAGCTGCAGCAGTGGCAATCATGTAGTGCACTTCCAGGCAACCTGGCTCTGCTTTTCAGCAGCGCGTGCTTCCTGTGCATGCAATGCTCTGGGGGTTTTTCAGCAGGTTTTTGTGACAAAAACAAAATCTAGAGCAGTACACACATGGGCAGCATGCCCTTACAGTGCAGAGAATGCCTGACCATGCAGTATGTGGCACTGCAGATGTGTTTGCGGTGCCACATACTGCATAGCCGTTCTCATCTGGACATGCCCAGTGGGTGCATCTACACGTGCCTTTTGGAAGTACTAAATGATGGTGCAGTAACAGCCATACTGCACAGTCTGCATGGCGCATGGTTATTTTTAGCTGCTACATCTCTGTAGCAATGCTCTATACTGAGGGAGTGTCACTATGGCAATGTAGCTGCAGCCTCACAGTTTTTGCCTACTGATGTTACATCACTGAAGTACATTGCTACAGCAACATTGCATCTCGTGTAGACACACTCAGTAAACAGTGAAAGCAGTGCTCATCGTGATACTAGAGAAAACCGAATGCATGGTATCTGGGGCATGTGAGAAGGTATTTTTTAAAGGGCTACCTAAGATGATTACTGTCATCAATTTAAATGTTTTTCATATCCTACCTATTAAACCAGTGATGCAATTTCCTGTAAAAATAATAAAAAGAACTAGATCCTATTTCTACAGCAGAAAATTAGTTTTAATTCACCCTGAAACCTAGTTTTTCATAAACAGTGTGTAGCAAGTGTTATCATCACTTTTAAACATAGGAGAGTGAGGCAGAAAGACAAAAGGCAAGGGTCCAGATTCACAAAGTGTTTTCTGTTCTAGTTGTGTTTTTGTCAGAATGTAGGTTCCTTTTCCCCTATCTACTGTATATAAATGCTAACCAAATATTTATGTTCATGTTAGATGTAGTCCACTTGGGTGCATATCAATGGGAACATCTACATGTGCATTTAAGAGCGACTAAATTCAATGCACATTAATCTAATGCACATTAAGCAATTTTGGCAGGTGTCTACATGTTCAGGGACCTGGAACTAAAGTTAGTGTCAAGTCCCTGCAGCCCTGCCATGTGTCCTCAGTCCCTAGGCTGACCCAGCACTTCAGTTAGTGCTGGGTCGCATCTTCACATGCAGTCATGCACTTTTAGGGCATTTGCAGGTATCAAATTTAGGCATGATTAGCCTAATTTCTCCATATTTAATGTGGAGCACACTTGTGTAGACAAGTGCCCGTAATGCACATTAAATTAGACTAATACACATTAATGTGTCTCATGTAGATGTGCCCAATGTATTGCAAGTCTTAGGTGAGAAAGTCCTATACATTAGAATACATTACTAACATCCATGTTTAGGATATAGCTCACCTTCAGGTGTACATTCACAGACCTGAGGTGTGCCACATGTGAATTTGATGCAGGAGCAGTTTACTCATGAGTGTACTTGCGAGTAAATGCTCCCGGGTAGGCATCTACATGTACAGGGAAGTGGGACCAGATTTGCTTCCACTTCCTGGGACTCTGCAAAGAGGGTCCATACTGCCCCCAGGGGCTTGCAGAGAACACTGGGCCAGAAGACAGCTATCTCCTGGTCAGGGCTGGAACACCGCTCTCTACCCCTGAGGCTTTCCTGCTGCCAGGGCAGCAACAAGGTCCCCCTGCCTCAGCAGCAGGAAGCTCCCAAATGGAGGTAGAGGGCTTGAAAAGAGCTGCAGGTGGGGGCGCATATCTTAGCCCCCTGCCCCAATGTGCCAGTAGGCCAGCAAGCAGGTATGTTGCTGCTAGGTACTGCACTGGCAGATCAGGGCAGGGGGCTGAGACCTATCCCAACTCTGCAGCTCTTTCCAAGCCCCATGCCTCAATCACCTGATTCGGACACAGGGCTGGGGCCTGCCCTTGACTGGGACAGTTCCCAGCCCCCACTCCACAATCATTGGGCAGGGACTGGAGAGCCTGTTCCCCAGCCAGCTACACAATCATAGAGCTGGGCAGGGAACAGGCTCCCCAGCCCCTGCCAGGAGGGAGCTCCCATTGCCAGCTTCATGACTGTGGGGCCAGTTCTAGGAGATCCTTATCCTTATAAGCATCTCCCAGCCTGAGCCCTGCAACCATAGAGCTCTGGCTGGGAGATATGGATCTACCTGCTGTCATGGAGATGGCACTGGGATTTATGTCACACTACAACTTGCCTGACATCTGACTCCCCAGGTAGCAGCAGGTATGTCTTCACTTTTATCTGCTACATCCTCCTTCCCCTCCCCCAGCCTGTCTCTCACCCCCTGATGCCTCCATTTCCATTTTCAGTGAATGGCTTTCTTGCCTTCATTGCATGTCAGCCTCTTGCTTCTTTACTATTCCTTCCATCCAGGAACAGCACGAACCCTAACTAGATGCTTCCTCTGCCTGATGAAGGGTTTTAAACCCCAAACCCCATGCCTCGCAGATGGCATCCCAGGCAGCTAAGCTAAGCTCACCTGGAGCCTCACAACTCCACTCCAACCAGCAAGCCTCAGGCCTCTGAAAGATCTTAGGGGTCTGGGCTTTCCCCAGCCAGGACTGTGCATGTGTGTGGTGGCTGGAGGTTGTTATAAGTTGCTTCCTACCTACCTTTCATGAGGGAGATCCTTGGTTGTGGCATTTTCCTGGGGCTGCCATGCAGCCAGCAGTCCCACCAGGCCTCCCGAACCTGGCAGGGTGCAATTTTAGTGGTCATGCCCAGGATCGGGGGCCTTCTCCCTCCCCATAGTCCCAGGCCATATCTCCAAGTTCATCTGGCACAGGAGCTCAGCAGGGACATATTCTTCCCCTGCTGGCTGGTGATGCAGTGAGTGCCCCCTCCAACTCAGAAAGTGGGGCATTAAATGGTAAAAAATCCCAGAAATCAGTGCAGACAGAGTGAGGAGGGTGGCATTCACTCCGTCTGAAGGTGGAGTTTGGGGAACCCCAGAAGCAGGGGATTCATCTTGAGGTATACCAGCTGTTCCAGCAAACCAGGATCCAAGGAGGTGCGGTGGGGTGTCATAACATCCTCAGCAATGCTGAACACCCTCTCACTTGGAACACTGGTTGGTGGACAGGACAGGTGTTCCTGGACAACCATGGCCAGATACCACCACATCTGGCTGTGGGGTGCCCAATAGCCCAAGGGGTCACAGTCCAGTGGCTCCACATCCTCAGTGAGATAGTTAGCCATTGAAGCCTTGGCACTACTTGCTGAAACCTGGGGTCTGATGCATCTGAACCCCAACATTGAAGCCATGCCCTTGGCCCACATTGGCAGTGGCTGGCACAGAGGAGATTGGCTGCTACTGGTGCTGGGAGTGCTGGCATGGCAAAGTGGATCCCCCTCTTCCATGTCCCCTTGGCTCTGCCCTTCTGCACATGCCCGGCATGTAGACCATACTGGACCGCAACGGATCCAGCCATTTTTTGATGCCCTCCTTCAGCTTCTTTACCAATGCCTGCACCTCTGGTGAAAGTGGCTTGCCCAGCCAGGAACACTGATCCCCTGAAATCTCTTCATTTGGCTCTGAAGTTCTCTCATTACAGGGATCACCTGGCTAAGGTGGGCATCACCAGTGCTGAGGGCCTCGGTGGCCTCAAGGAGGGGGTTGAGGACCACCAAGATCTGGGAGATGGCATCCCATTCCACTTTGTTAAGTGGACTGCTGATCCCAATCTCCCTGAGCGAGGCCATGACAGCATTTCTAGCATCAGGTATGTGGAGTTTCACCAAGTCTCCACATCTTGCATGATTTTGTGCTGAGGGATGCTCAGCTCAGCCTGTTTGTCCTGCAGTATCTTGCCCCCCTTGATGCTATGGTGGAAGTAGCCTGCCACCTTCCTGCATTTTGAAATGAACTGGGTGGTAGTGATGATGCCGTCACCGGCAGCCCTGTCCCCCTCCAAGGTGTCCCTGACTATGAGGTGCAGTTTGTGTGCCACACAGGGGATGGCAACAAAGTTGGTATCACAGGCTGCCTTGACCATATTGGCCCCACTGCTGGTGACCATGAACCTGTGGGTGAGCTTGCCTTGCCCAACGAGCCACCCCTGCACCATTCGGATCATGGCCATCATGATCTCCCTTGCTGTGTGGGACTAATCCATCATACTCAGCTTGAAGGAGAGCCTACCGATGGCCTGACTGATTGCACCAGTATCCTGTGAGGGAGCAGTAGGCATGATCTCCACCCTGGATGCTCCAAACGTCTGAGGTGAAGTGTAAGGCTACCTGTGGCCCTGCCTTGTGCAGCTCCTCCCTCAAGTACTCCCTGCATGCTTCATACAGGGAGGTCACCACCATCCTGCTAAAGGTGGTGCATGAAGGCACTTGGTAGGATGGGACTATGAGTGCCATGGACCGCCTGAACCCTGGCCGCTCAGCTAAGGAGAAGGTCTGGCCATCCAAAGCAAGCATCTCCCCAATGCTCTGGGTGACCTCACTTACCCTTGCAACATGCCCTGCTTTGTCTGCAACTTTCCCCCACTGCTCCACGGTGACCTGCCTCTGCTTCATGGAGACGGGGCCTTTGGAGTGAGTGGTGGACTTCCCTTTGGGCATACTACCACTGGTGCCAGGCTGAGGAGGAACAAGGGCAAGGGGGTACTGCTCCTGACATGCAGCAGCATTGCTGAGTTGGTGAAGTGTTTCTCCTCCTTGTCCCAGCTAATCTACCTTCAGCAGTGCTGGCAGATAGCATACTTGGGATCATCTGCCACCTCAAAATGATCCCACACTACACTACCCACTCCCCCTCCCACCCCCCACTTCTACATTGAGGTTAGAGATCCTGCCTTATCCCCCTGCTCAGCAGGCTGAGGCACAACAACATGAGGCGCTGACTCAGCTGAGCCACTTGCCTCCACAACCTCAACCTCAACCTCCTCTGAGGTGCTTTCTGGAGAAGGAGACTTGGCTCTAGGGGAACTTTGAAGGGTGTGAAGCACAAACTCAGATTCCCCCTCATTCCCCAGAATTTATTTTGCTAGGTCACTCAGGTCCCCTGCTTCCAGATCCAGCTCCTCCTCTGGCACTGGGAGGCTCACTCTGGGAGATGAAATTGGGGTTTAGGAGACTGTAATTATGCTGCTAGTGGCTATTTCTGGTGCTAGGGGAGGGGGTGCTGGTGCAGGGACAGGTAGTGCTCCCACCTCCTTGCTCCCACTAGCAGTAGAAGACTCATTGCTGCCAGGAAAGAGGATGCATCTATGTTGGGGGATGGGAGGTGGAACTTGCAGCTCTAGCTCTCCCCCTATCCGGTCTAGTCCCTCTCCCTCCCCTGCCAGAAGACCTGGCACCTGCCTTTTCAGCACGCTTCATATTAATCTTTCCTGTGCTGAAAATGTGCCTATGTGTGTGTGTGTGCAGCTGTAATATAGCTTCTTCTCTATGTCTGTGTAATTAACTAATAATCTCTTTGCTTCTTCTCTGATTACTGTATGTGTCTGACTTCTTTTCTGTTGTTTATATTGTATGTATGTGTAATTAATAATATTAATATCTCTTCTTCTCAGGAGAGAACAGGAGCGGAGACAAGATTGATTTCTGGGAGACTGTACCAGAAAGGTTGCAAGGGGATGAAAATCACATGCTCATTACCACCCCTGGGACCTCCCTACAAGGAAAGCACAGAATCAATTTAAAGTGATCCCAGAAATACTCACCAGGTCATATAAATGCTTCATCAGTGTTAGAGTCTCTGATCAATCATGCCTGGCTGAGCACTTCAGTCATCACACCTGACCCTGATCTCTAGGTAATAACATTGCCCTAGTTTTCTTCAACAGTGAGCAACTGGGCTGGCTTCTGAAAGTGCTGCTTCCCCCTTTAAGCACACATGCAGCCTCAGGCTGCAGGCTCAAATTGATGCAATCTCAGTCTTTTCAGGTAAGCCTCACCCCCACTGCTCCTTCTGATTCTCCTGGCTCCTGACTCAGCTTTGCTATTCTTAGCACCCTGACCTGGAGCCTGGCCTCACATTCTAGTAATCTAGGCTCCTGCCTAGTGAACCCAGCTGCTTCTAGTGGTCTACCAGTAGACCCAGCTATCTACACCCAGCCTGAATCCTTATAATCACCATGGTCAACTGTATCAAAGGCCACTGAAAAATCTATTAAGATTATCAGGAATTATTTTCCTTGTCAATCTCCAAGGAAGATCTTCAACCAAGGCTATGAGTGCAGCCTCTGTGCCATATTGAGGAGAAGGGACCAGGAAACTGATGGCATCCAGATGTGCCTGAAGCTGTCAGGCAACAGCTCAAAGAGGAGATGTTGGAAACAGTGTGATAACTGTCTAGGGATTCAGCATCAAATGACAGTTTCTTGGACAGAAGCCAGACAATTGCATATATTGTGCTTTCCCAAAGGGGAGAATTGACAGCCCCCACCATCATTGGGCCCCAGACTCTCCCAGCTAATATTTACAAGCTAGAGTGGCCAACATTCTCACAGGCAATCTAAGGAAATATGGGATAGATGAATGGACTGTAAGGTGGATAGAAAACTGGCTGGAGCATTGGGCTCAGGGAGTAGTAATCAATGGCTTGACGTCTACTTGGCAGCTGGTATCAAGTGGACTGCCCCAGAGGTCAGTCCTGGAGCTGGTTTTGTTCAATTTCTTCATCAACAATGTGGAAGATGTCATAGAGTACACCCTCAGCAAGTTTGCAAATGACACCAAGCTAACAGGAGTAGTAGATACTCTGGAGGGTAGGGCTCTGGGCCAAAAGAAATCTCATGAGTTTCAACAACGACAAGTGCAAAGTCATTCATTTAGGATGGAACAATCCCATGTATCAGTACAGGCTGGGGGCTGACTGGCTGGGCAGCAACTCTGCAGAAAAGGACCTGGAGGTTACAGTGGATAATAATCTGAATATGAGCCCTTCGGATAAGGTGTGCCCTTGTTGCCAAGAAGGCTAATGGCATAGTGGACTGCATTGATAGGTGTGTTTCCAATAGGTCCAAGGAAGTGATTATTCCCCTTATTGAGTACTTGATTCATCACTTCAGCAATTCAACCATTAATAAAGCAGGCATCAGGATCAGTGATAACATCCCACATAGAATTCCAGAATTTCACTAGATCTATGAGTCTTTGGAAACAGACCAGCTTAATCAGTTCACACCAATAGGAATGATGGAAGACAAAGATCTGCAACTCATAAGAGGTAGTGGTCTGACCATGGCAAAGGTTTCCAGATGTCACTCTTAACAATTGGAGTACTGTATCCAGGCAGGTGCAAAATGTTAAGTCCATTTTCCCCCACTTAATGAGTTGGCTCAGTTACTATCTAGGATAACCTTGTGGTTGACATGGAGGCCATGAAGTCCCAATTCAGCTCAGATGAGCCAGCCTCAGTGTAGATGTTGAAATCCCCCAAGACAGTAAGTTCTCAACATCACTACAAGATCGGGCTGGCTAACTTGGTCAGGGAATCATGTTGGAAGAGGGGTTATCAGCATACCAGCAGAATCTCTGATCTATCCTCAGTCATAAGTCAGAGATCCTGGCTTCCTTTGATTAAAAATATCCCCAATATTCAGGTTAAAAAAAGTAACCCAAATCCACATTTTTCCTTGATTAAAATGAAACACCACTAATCCATAGATAAATCAGCATGAGATAGACACACACCATGCTGGACAAATTTGGTAATGAATTCCTTCTGTGAGCCAGATACTCTTTGAAAACCATTGGCATTCTGTCCCCACTCCCTTCCAGCCCACTCTCAAGTCCTAGACTAGTGTTGCAGCAAGTATATGGCTGGAACCATCCAGGCAGACACCAGCCCAGAAGCCTTCTCCCTCCAGGTCCTGGATAAGACCGAAGATAACTGCCATTTTAGTGACCACAAACCTAGCATTAATCAGCATCAGTGATCAGGACTTCCACTGGCCATGACCCCAACAGAGAAGAGGAACAGAGAACAGAGAAGAGGAAAGATAAAGGAACAGGTATCAAGTGCCATGCTCTGCGGCTCAGAAGGTATTTTCTCCCCTTCCTGCCATATCTCCCCATGTCCAACATGATCCAAACAGGTACAGTCGCTGTTCCACTGGTTCTATTGCAGAGCTTGCTGCCTTCCTCCACCTCATACTGGACTCTACCAGGCTCCTGGGGATGATAGTTCGCACACATCTATGGACTCTCCTAGGGAATGGGAGGTTGGGGAGGATTGATGCTCACTCCTATTCGCTGTTCTAATGTACCTCCACTGGAATCAGCTTCAGCCATAATTTCCCTTAAACTGTAAGGAAAAAATCTAAATCTGTTGGGCTGCATGTTCAGAAGCATTGCACTACAAAAAAAGAAAGTTGTGGCCTTCATACTACATTTCTGGCATCATAAACTTTGGGTCCTGCCCTCAGTGGTGTGACTCAATATAGCTCTATCATATTTAACAGAACTGTGCTGATTTACATGGCTTCTTGTGTTTAATTCTAGGCATATCATCATCAGAAAAAATATTCACAAATTGGAGGAGGATCAGAACAAATCTGCAAAAAGTATTAGGCTTCTGGAGTGATTGATGTATGAGAATTGATTGCAAATGCTAAATATGCATAGCTTGGCCAAGAAATGACTAAAGCAGCACATGGTAACATGGTAACAGTCTATAAATATTTGAAAAGTCTAAATACCATGAAGGGGAAAACATTTTCAGGATGATGCAATGGGACTAATGGGCTGAAATTAGAAATTAGGAGAGATAAAAATAAAAATAAAAAATCAAGGGAAAAAAAACTTTAGAGCACGATTTTAAACTGTGGAAGAGTCTTCCAACAGCTGTGCTTGGTGCAGCATTACTTGGGAAGTCTATAAGTAGACATGACAAAATGCTTGAAAAAGTGCAATAGCACCCTGGAATGGATGATATGACCTTGAAAGTGAAATTTCATGGCCTGTTTGATTCAAGCGTATACAAGCTAGCTTATCATAATGGCTCCTGGTTCTTAAAGGTCTAACATCTCTTTTGGCATTAATTTCTATGAATCCATGAAGGGCCATGTCCAGAAAGAATTGTAATGTCACTGGTTTATGGAAGAAGAAAAAAATGGAATAGAATGCTTTTACTTTGTTATTCCTTTTTCTGTACTATGTGGCTTTCAGAGTATTCTGAGGTTTCTTTCTAAAAATGTTGTTGCTTCCAGTAGCTGAACCTTGACAAAGCCTTGTCTTTAGACTTGAAGACTGTCAGCCTGACACAAGGGTAGGCCTTTCCTTCTTTAACTGAGGCTGTCTACTGCCCTAAGATTTCAGTTGGCTGATGCATTTTATAAATCCTAAATGAATTTTTACCCAGTATTTTGTCAAAGCATATATGTATGCAAGGAAAAATTATTTTAGCATTTAGGGGAAAAATTCGGGGGAAGAGAGAGAAACTGGTGGAACCTGTAAGAACACATCACAAAAATAAGTAATGTAAATACATGTAAATTTATATTCAACAGTGTTTTAAAATTTGTGGTATTGATCTTCCAAGCCAAAAAGTAGACCTCTGTGGGAGACATTTTGCAGTACTTAACATATACCATATTGTGTTGACAGAAAAAAAACTCCAGCTACCACCACTCATCATTGTAAATTATATCTAGGTAAACACCAACATCTGCTTCCTGTGCAAACAGAGTCTGTCATCGCAGAACCCATTATATTATTATGAATAGATGAGAAGTTTTAATATTCATTACAGATAGGCAAGTAGTAATGATGCACACATACTGATGAGCAGTAAACATGTGAAACAAATTACCAGCTTTCACAGGTAACTTCTCATATTAAACATCTCCCAAAATGGGTCTAATATGCAAAATTCTAATTAAGTATTCATAGCATCAGAACAAGATACTATGTCTATGCAGCTAATCCTTCATGGTCACATCCAGACAAGCATGGCTGTGTGATATGTGATGCAGCAGCACCATATACCCCACTTTCAGTTGTTCTCTGCACTTTAAGGGAGCAGAGCAGAGGGGTTTTTTGATCCCTGGGTATCCAGAGATTAAAAAAAAAAACCTGTGGAAAAAAAAAGCAGAGAGGCACATGTGGTGGCACTGTGTGCACTGCCCAAAGTTGAGCCTGACCGGCCAGAGCTGCACTACACTGTCGGCTAGACTCTGCACATCAG
>NW_005841918.1:1903425-1940989 GCF_000455745.1 Alligator sinensis
ATTCCGGCTGCAGTCTCAGGAGGCCCCCAGGCCCCCAGGTAAGGCTGCTGGGGCCAGCTCAGTGCTGGCCCCAACCTCCCTTACCCCACCTGGATTAACTTGTTGTGTGCCAGAGCACTCATTACACAGACATTCCCCAGAGAAAACTCAGATTTTCTCCTTTAAGGGAGAAAAATGCAGGAAAAGTGAATTTCCTTTTGCAGGCTGGCAGAGTTCCAGGGGCGTGGGGGAGGGGGAAGGGAGCAGTCATTCATGGGGCACCATGTGCATGTGCACACATACACATGCACATGACCACCAGGTGGCCTGGAGAACAGCTTTCCACAAATAAGTTGCTTGGATTGAGGTCCCCCATAGTGAAAGATGGAGGGAGGGAAGGAGTTGGACAGTGCTGGGGCTGCTGCCCAGCCTGGACAATGCTTGGGGCCCGGGGCCAGAATACATGGCTGCAGAGCTCAGGTGGGGAGCAGGACAGAGTCACAGACAGATTGTCTGGGGGGTGAGGGACGGGTAAGCTCCCTGCCACTGCACACATTCCTGGGAGAGGGCATGCGGGGTACATGCCCCCCAGATTTCTACACGGGACAGGGGTGGATGCATGCTAGCTGCTGTGGGTTCAGGCTCCCTGCCCTGATGCCCTTCCCCTGGGGCCTACTACAGCCCAGCAGGTGGGACCCAGCATAACAGGGCAGAGTGGGGCTGGGTGGGAAAGCTCAATGCTGCCACTGTCAGCCCATTGCCACCATGGCAAAGTGCCCCCTGACCACCTGGAAGCAGCAGGAGACAAAAGTCCATGCCATGCTCCAGAGGAGGGACCTGGCTCCAGAACGAGATGCGTGAGTGTAAGCCCGCTGCATCTCCATGAGCCCAGAGACCCCAGGACCCCCGACAAGCCCCGGCCAGCTTGCAGGTAAGCAGAGGCCTGTGGTGGAAGGGACGTAGCTAGCTGAGAGATGGGTGACTGGAGATGGGGAGGGTCATGCCTCACCCAGCTCCTACTCTGCCCATCTCCCCAGGGAGCTGAATGACTGGAGCCTTGCAAATAGGCCGTGCAAACAGGAATGCTTCTGGGCCTGGCGTGTGAGTCAGCATGGGAGTTCATGCAGGAGGGCGAGCAGGAGCACCAGAGACTCTGCCTATAAGCCCCCTAGGGTAGGCAGTCCCAGCTGCAGCCAGCCTACAAGTGGCATCATGCAGATAGGCATGTGCCACACCCCGAGGGTCCCCAAGGGGTCTGCAGCCTCCCCCTCTGGCACCTCAGAGGCCTCCACCCAGACGGAGCCCATGCAGGTGGGACCTGACACTTTTTCAGGCTCTGGGTTCCAGGAGCATGGCCACCTCCCCTTGTAAGGTCTGCTCCCTTTTGGGATCTCTGGTACACCAGCTGGAGGAGCTCCAGGCTGCAGTCCAGAGACTGGTGCCATCAGGGACGGTGAGTGGGTGATAGACTCCTACTACCAGCCCCTTCTCCCCCTGGAGGCAGACAGTAGACCACACTCACCCTCCAGGACAAGGGAGGACTCAGGGACCTCCCATTCTGTCCAGCCAAGGGGTTGGACCAAGGTGGTCAAGGGCCCCAAGGCCTGCTGCACCACGCTACCTGCCCCGCTGGAGCTTTGCAACAGTTACGAATCTCTTGGAGCCCCAGCAAAGCCTGCCAAGCTGCCAGCTCCCAGAGGCAAAACAAGTTCAACTGTAGCTACCGCCTCTGCTCTCCGTAAAACAAAATGCAAAGTGTTTGTCATGGGAGACTCCATCCTGAGGGGGACTGAGGGCAATATGCTGTCCTGATCCCTTAGCCTGGGAAGACTGCTGCTTCCTGGGAGCCTGTATCTGAGACATTGTGGAGAAGATTCCTGAGCTCCTCCGGCTCCCTGACCACTACCCTATGCTCCTTGTCCATGTGGGCACAAATGACATGGCTCGGAGCGCTCTCAGCCAGGTCATGAAGTGCTACAGGGATTTGGGACCAGGGTTAAGGGGTTGGGAGCCCAGGTGGTGTTTTCATCGATCCTCTCAGTCTCAGGCTATGGACTGAGGAGGGAGAGGAGGATTGAGGTAGTGAACCAAAGACTGCGGCACTGGTATCATTGGGAAGGCTTTGGCTTCCATGACCACAGTCTGCTCTTTGGTGAGAGAGGCAGTGAGCTGCTGGGAAGGGACAGCCTCCACCTCTCTCTGCTGAGGAGGAGGCTCTTCTCAGCCAGACTGGTTGACCTGCTCCACCAGGCTTTAAACTAAGCCTGCCAGGGGATGGGAGGGACTACCGCCACTGCTGGACCACTGAGCAATGCTTGCAAAGCCAGAAGACCAAGGCACTTAAGGGAGCCCAGCCCTGCCCCAGCCATGGAGTGAGCTGTAGGAAAGACAAGGGCCCCCAAAGGGACACTTGTCTGCCTGTACACAAATGCCAGGAGCTTGGGGAATAAACAGGAGGAACTTGTCCTCCTGCTTAACACAAATAACTATGATGTCATAGGGACAATGGAGACCTGGTGGGACTCCACCCATGACTGGGCCACAGGTATAGACAGCTATACCCTGCACAGGAGGGAGTGAGTGGAGAAAGGGGGCGGGGTTGTAGCTCTCTATGTCAAGGAAAGCTACACATCCCTGCAAGCCAACATTCGTGCCCAAGGTGGACAACTAGAGACCATCTGGGTTGAAATCCATGGGGGACACAATGGTGCAAGCCTACTACAGACCTCCTGCCCAGGATCAAGAGCTAAACCAGGAGTTCACCAGGGAATTGGGTGAGGCCACACACTCCCGGTACATGGTTGTCATGGGAGACTTCAAGTACCCAGACATCTCGTGGCAAGAGTGCTCGGCCAAATCCGAGTGGTCACAAATCTTTCTTTCTTTCATTCATGGATGAGCTCTATCTCACAAGAAGAACTACGGGCCAATGAGAGGTAAAGCACTGCTCAACCTGGTTCTGGCAATGGGGGATGACCTAATCAGCAACCTAGTGATTGAAGGGAAGCTGGGTGACAGTGACCACGAGCATATCAACTTCACCATTCACCGTAAAGCTGGCAAGTCAGTCATCAATACAGAAGTCCTCAACTTCAGGAAAGCTGACTTTGACAAGATCAGGAGGCTTGTCAGGGAGACCCTAAAGGACCACAACCCAAAGGGGAGGGAAGTTCAGGAAGAGTGCTTGCTCCTCAAAGGAGCAATTCTTGATGCGCAAGCAAAGTCTATCCCACCTCAGAGGAAAGGAACCAAAAAGGGCACAGCAGCCCCCTTGGATCTCCGGGGAACTAGCGAACCTTATGCATCTAAAAAGAAAGACCTACAAAGGACAGAGGATTGGATGCACCTCCAAGGCAGAATACTCTCCACTGGTCCAGACCTGTAGAGACCAAACCAGGAAGGCCAAAGCTGTGACTGTCCTCCAACTGGCTACAAGTATCAAGGACAATAAAAAGTCCTTTTTTAGATATGTGGGGAGCTGGAGGAAAAGCAAGGGAAACATTGGACCCCTGCTAAACCAGATGGGACAACTGATAGCCAACGCCCAGGAAAAAGCCAACTTGATAAATGGGTACTTTGCATCAGTCTTTCACCAGTCCCAAGGGACGCCCCTGCCCATTACAGGACAGGGAGGCCTGGATGAGGGAGATTCCTCACCTTCAATCAATGCTGACCTTGTGAAGGAACACCTCGAGAGGCAGCACACCTTCAAATGAGCCAGCCCTGGCAGTTTACACCCCAGGCTACTCAAGGAGATGGCTAGCATCATAGCTCAGCCCCTGGCATGGATCTTTGAGAACTCCTGGTGCTCTGGTGTAGTGCCCAATGATTGAAAGAAAGCCAATGTGGTGCATATCTTCAAGGGGAGGAAAGTGGATTCAGCAAACTACAGGCCCATCAACCTGACCTGTATCCTGGGGAAGGTCTTAGAAAAGATTATCAAAGAGGCCATTCTTAACAGACTGGCCAATGGCAACATCCTGAGGGATAGCCACCACAGGTTTGGTGCAAGTACGTCTTGCTTGACCAATCTTATTTCCTTCTATGACCAGGTTACCTATCACCTGGACAAGGGAGAAGAGATTGATGTCATATATCTTGACTTTAAAAAAGACTTCAATCTGGCATCCCATGATCACCTCTTAGCAAAACTGGCTAAGTGTGGCCTCGGCCTCACTATGATCTACTGGCTGGGGAATTGGCTTCGTGGTAGGACCTAGAGGGTGGTGGTTGATGGAAGTCAATCGTTGTGGTGCATTGTGACCTGTGGGGTCCCTCAAGGCTCTGTCCTTGGGCCTATACTATTCAACATGTTCATTAATGATGTGGACATTGGTATCAGAAGCGGACTGGCCAAGTTTGCCGACGACACCAAACTCTGGGGAAAAACATCCACACTTGAGGACAGGAGGGTGATCCAGACTGACCTTGAAAGGCTCAGGAAATGGGGGGACAAGAACCTGATGGTGTTTAACACCAAAAAATTCAAGGTTCTCCACCTTGGGAAGAAAAACCTACAGCATGCTTATAGGCTTGGCAGTGCTATGTTGGCTAGCACTATGGATGAAAGGGACTTGGGAGTCATGATTGACCACAAGATGAACATAAGCCTTCAGTGTGATACTGCTGCTAGCAAAGGAAGCAAAATGGTGGTTTGTATCCATTGATGCTTCTCAAGCAAATCCCAGGATGTCATTCTCCCATTGTACTCGGCCTGGGTGAGGCCACAGCTGGAGTACTGCATCCACTTTTGGGCTCCACAATTAAAAAAGCATGTGGAGAAGCTCAAGAGGGTGCAGAGGAGTGCCACGTGCATGATCATAGGTCAGGAAAACAGACCTTATAAAGAGAGGCTGAGAGCCATGGGACTTTTCAGCCTGGAAAAGCGCAGGCTCAGTGGTGATCTGGTGGCCACCTATAAGTTTAGCGGGGTGCTCACCATGATCTGGGGGAATGTCTGTTCACCAGAGCACCCCAAGGGATGACAAGGGTGAATGGTGTCAAACTCCTCCATGACTGTTTCAGGCTGGACATAAGGAAGAACTTCTTTACTGTCTGAGTCCTTAAGGTTTGGAATAGACTGCCACTGGAGGTGTTTCAAGTACCAACTTTGAATGCCTTCAAAAGACATTTGGATGTTTATTTTTCTGGGATCCTGTGATCCCTTCTGACTTCCTGCCCCTGGCCCAGGGGGCTGGACTCAATGATCTTCTGATGTCCCTTCCAGCCCTAATGTCTATGAAATCCATGAAATCACCACCCCCACTGTTGCCGGGTGGCCAGGAGGTGCTGCACCATGGTAGTACTTGGCTTACAGTGGCAAGACTGAGTTTCCCCACTCCACTCTGTCCTGCTGCCCTTGATCCCACCCTCTAGGCTGTGGAGGTCTTGGCAGGAGGGCATCAGGGCGTGAAGCCCAAGCCTGCAGTGGCCAGCCCAAATCCACGCCCTCTCCTTTCCCAGATTCCGCTCTAGCCATACTGTCCATGGGGAAGCCACGCTCTGTGCTCTGCTTCACCACAGCAGCTACTGCCTCTCATGGGTAGCAGGTGTGGCTCAGGCACTGCTTTGAGGGCAGGGGGCTGCAGACCTGTGTTTCTGGTCCTGTAGATTTGGCATCTGGGGGGGCCCTCAGGCAGAGCTGAGGGGCTGGGGGCTATGGGTAGGGAGTGAGAGGCACCAGCAGGGCTAGAGAGCTGTGGTTGGGGGGAGGCTTTGGGTGGGGAGTGAAAGATTTGGGGAGGTTTAATCAGAGAATTTGTGATTTTTAAACAGAGAAAACCAGGATCTGCTGATGAGCCATCTAGGCTCAGAACAGACTTTTGATATAGTTTTTTCTTGGTAATACATTGTTTTACAATTTCTACAACAGTTTCTGTAATTGTTAATTATGTGTTCTTAGGGCTACTTGATGGTACAGGTTTATGTGGCTACTCAGGACATAAACATGTTAAAAAAATTAATTTGCTCCAGTGCATCTTCCCCAGATCTTGTGTTGGGGGATTCAGGAAAGAAAAGAAGAATTTGGTAAAGCCCCTCTCAACTTCAGAAAGTAGCTGAGGAGGAGGCCGGACATGAAGCCAGCATTGGAGGGGTGGGGAGGGGGTGGCAAGCAGCCAAACACAGGGAGTCCCTTAGCTGTGGGGCCCTGCAGCCACAGGTTTTGCTGTATAGGATGGGCCGGCTCTGGTTTTTGAATTGTAAGTGTGGGTATTCACATACTTTTGGTTAATCATAATTATCTTTTGTCGACCCCTTAGACATAGTCTGTGGAACCCACACATCTGCAGACCACAGGTTGAAAACCATTAATACATGGCAACAAAAAGGTTAAGTTACTAAGGGAATAATTGTTTTAGTGGAGGACTAATGCAGGTTACTTTTCTCCTTTGAGTAAATGGAAAGGGGGCAGCCAGACAAGACATTGGGAGTCTAAGGCTAAGTACAGACAGTCAAAAAGCCCGAGGCTAAATCGATTCAGTCTTCACAGGTTAGTCTAAGCTGTGTAGATTGAACCAATAAGCCAGTGAAAGGACATTCACCTTTGATTCTGGAAATGCAATCACATACCTGCAGTGGCCCAGGCCAGCAGCTGGGGGACTCTACAGCACACCTCCCTGCTTAGCTGGAGCAGACAGGCTAGCCCACCCACCCTATGAGGGGGAGTTTGTGGGGGAAGTACAAAGCATCCTGGGATAGTGGGGGGCTGTGAGTTAACTTGAATCTGGAGGGGATCTGGGACAGAAGTTCAATAAACTGATTTAACCTAAATCAGTTAAGTCTGATATTACATCCATCCAGGTTTATCTTAAACCAGTTTTGGCCCTTTTGAAATCAGTTTATGTGCACTGAATTTCTGTTGTGCACATAAACCATTCAGATTTGAACAGGTTTCTGATCACTTATACCAGTTTATGTGTAATTTCTGTCCCTAGCCTAAATTACAATTTCTTCCCTAGACTGCTCATGCTATGGCCAGTGAACAAAACCTCCATTCAGCATTTTAGTTAGATTTTAAAAGTAATGTTGGACTTATGTGTATTCAGGGCAGGAAGACAAAGATATGGAATGAACTGCTGTGAATATGTGACGAGCTTGCAGCCATAAGAGAAAAACAGCAAGTAGCCAAATTGTTTCAGTAGGAATGGTTAACACTTCTGCAGTGCTTTTCATCTTCAAAGCATAGTACAAACACTAAAAGCCTTTCCCTGCATTCTGCCAGACATGTGAATCTTGATTTTTTTTATCTATTGATGTCTGCATGAATTGGTGTTTGCACTGTGTATTTTGGTGCTATCTGTTCAAAGTTTCTTAGATTTCATTATACTGAGATCAATAATAGTTCTGTTTATTATTACTGTCTCTCTAAAACTTTGTAAGGTTATTGCTTTACTGTGACCCTTTTCATTTTCTGTGCACTAAAGAGATGAGATTTTAGTTTCCCTTCAGCATGTAAAGGGGAAACTACACACACAATACCCCAACCTCATAGTCTCGTCTTGGTGTGTACGGCTTCCATTAAAGCTGATTAGAACTCTGCTGAATCAGAGGCCCCAAGGGGCAACAACACTGAAGAGATTACACAGTGCAAAAAAAAGGCAGGATTCTGAGATCCTACTGAGTAAGACCATATTCTGTGTGTACCGTGGAACCCAAATCCACCTAGGCTTCACATACATGGGAAGGAAGCAGGGGAAGATAGGGGCAAGAACAATGGGTGCTTGTTTATCTCACAAAAGACCATCAGGGACAACTGCAGCTCCTTCACCTACCTGTGTTCTGAGAACTATGGGTCATCTGCAGCCAGCAACTCTGTAACAAACCTCAGGATCACTGAATTAGAATCAAAGATAGAATTCAACAAGTAAGAAGTAGAGTACACCATTGTAGAAAAGACCTCCTGAAGAAGTACATCTGACTTCATAACCAAAACATGATTCTTACAAGGAATGGGCACTATGACAAGAAGTATTTCAACCAGCTTTCTTCATACACAAATCAGAGCCGGGGTGCAGAATTCCTGATGTTTTGAAATTACTACATCATTCAGTATAAATTGACCCTTGACACAAAGATGCCCTATTTTGGATTATTATATTCTTAGAATGGATTTAGTGGACAAAACATAACCACACGCTAACATAGCTGAGGGACCTCCAAAAGTCATGGAACAAAGGGGCCCATGGTCATCCTCAGCTTGCATGCATTCAGCTTTAAACGACTGTCATGTAAGCAGGACCCCAGAGGCTTTTCAAAGGTTCGAATCTACGCATGGCTACTGTTGCAGGCATCAGGTGTTAATGTCTGAATTATGCCCTAGATGTTACATTCTTACATGCACTCCAATTCTAACTCTATAAAGAACTTATACATTTCTAGAACTTCATTCCAGTCAATGTTTGGCTCTCCAGGCATGGGTGTGTTGCAGGAGGCAATGTATCTCCCTTGTGGAAAGGAACAGTCTTCCATCAGTCTTTAGCAGACTCCTGTGACTCAATCAGAAACAGCATCCAGCTCTCCTTAGTCAAATAGGAGGGCGAGGAATAAAGAGCGGTGAAAAAGATAGAGCCCCTCAGTGATCAGGGAACTAGAGGAACACTTGAAATAGAACTCTCCTAGGAGTAGAGGAGAATGTGTGGAACTGAGTAACAGATCACATCACCCCTGTCCCCAGAGGGGTAAATAAGGCCTGACCTTAACTAAATCATGTCTAGCTGCAAAATTTGTCCTTGGATGGGGCATATTACTGGGCTAAAGAGGTGAGATAAAATGACCCATGCTTAAAGGATAGAAACCTTCATGTTTAACCCTCATTCGTTCTCATGAAACCATAACCGTTGTTACTCTCATGGGGTAAATTGTTACCCCCCCTGCATGAACAAAATGGAACCAGTGACAACAGTATAAATGTACCAAAAACTATTAAACATAGAGATTGTTTGAAAGAGTATTTATAATGATTTGAACCCAAAATATTATTTAACTAGAACTCTGAACAAAACTTAAACTTTTTTTAGAGTTTCATAGCGTGAATGAACAATTTGCTAAGTCTGCAGTTCACACTGTTTTCAAACTAACAGTTACTTCCAAGAGCATTTCCAAAGTGTTTTAATTAAATATTGCATTCCTCATGAAGCAGCAGTGATGTACTGTGGTGCACACAAGCAAATCGCTTACAATCTTCGCGTCGTTTCCAGGTTTTGTGGTCATCTGTCCTTGAACAAAAAGCACAATGTCCACCCATGCTTGCAGAAGGATCTACGGGGTGTGTTGTGGCAATTTGTAATTTAGGGCACTCATACCAGACTTGATGGCTTAGACACATTATGTGTATCCATCATTCTTTGTTTTATTTGCCTGTTGGTCAATTGTTCTCCAAGCTCCTGCAAAAAAAGTGCTGTCTTCTTAAATGTGATCTATGTTTCCAGTGTGCATTGTGGCCTAGTGAAATGATGAGGCTGACAATGGCAGCCACATCCAGCATATGGAAAAATATTGTCATTGGCCACCTGTTGATTTTCTGTCTGCAAGTGGTTGAGATTATCCACCCCTTGTTTTTATTGTGGTCATGGATGATGTATGGCTTTCTTTGCTCTCCACCCACTGACAGGTCATGATGCATGCTTGACAGCAACAGCACAACTTTGAACTTCTTTGGAACATAGGAAACTAGGGTGAGTTCCCCATCCAATGCAAAAGCAGAGTGGAGGATGGCCATCCATTAGTTACCATGGATACCTGAAGTTCTTCCCTTATACGGAAAAACACCTTGCACTCAGAAGCTTGTCTAACACTATCTTAGCTATGCAGTTGGTCCAATAAAAGATATCACCCAAAGAAATCCTTGCCTCTCGCATAATTCCTGGATCTCCTTTAATTTAGGCAAAAAAGCTTTTCCTTTGAAAATAAAAATACTTATTGCTTGTCCACATTTATTTGGACAGCTCTAAAACCTTTGTATATATAGAGGGACTTTAAAATACAGCCTATATTATATATCTATTTCTGTTTGAAAAACAATTAGAAACTGCCTCTGAAAAATTGATGTAGTACCATTTCCTGCAGCCAGTAGACAGGGCCCTGATAAGAGTGAAGTCAGGATCAACTATATCTGACTCACTTGACTGAGTGCATGGCCTCTGTGACTTGTTAGTACCTGACAAAAGACAGACTAGATTGAAGGGTGTCAAAAATGATTTGGGTCATAGAATAATTCCCCTAGGAATACATATTGGAAAGACTGGGACTGTTTAACTTAAAGAAATGACAAACAAGAGGTGATAAAAGCATACAAAGTAATGAACAGCACAGAGAAGGTACATTGACAACTATTATTATTCTTTACTCACATCGTAAGAACAAAAAGACATTTAGCAAATGTGAAAAGAAGAAAATTCAAAGTGAAGATACTGAAATACTTGTTTACACAATACCTAATTACCTGCAGAACTCATAGTCAAAACATATTATTAAGGTTGACTGGATTGGATATTGATATAGAGAATCTCTAGAGTTATACATACAGTACATATTTTTTTAAAATTCAACAAGCATTTTGGAAAGGACGTATGTCCATGTTCCAGGGCATAAAGTATGGCAGGACAGTCTCTAGCCCCTGCCACACTTTACATCTGTTATGCAATTTACTGGTGAATTGCACAATGTATTAAGACCAGCCACAAAAACTGTGTAACAACTTTGTAGCTGGTTTCTATCCAGCTTTAATTTGAATGTGACACAGATTGAGAGGAAGTTTTTTTTTCCTGGAGATAACATCTACCTATTGCAGAGTGCCTTATGCCTTGTTAGGAGCATCTGGCACTAGTTATAAGATACTGGAGAAGATGGAACAGAGGTCTGATGCAGTATGGCAGTTCCCATGTGTGATGGACTAGGGGTTTTATTGTAATACATGTGTTTTAAATGTATTCATGTTTTTAAAATGTTGTGCACCTCAGCTTTAGGGTTGTTGGTTGTAGTTGTGTCCATCTAAGGATGTAGACCAACACAGTGTGCTACATATTTTCCATCAGGGCATTTAGTGCACTGGATGAGCTATATTACATTTCTGGAAGTGCAGGAGTAAGATCCAAGAGTGGTGATGGTTCTGTTGTGGTGTGTACTTATTGTGGGGTGGTGCAGATGTGTTGGCACGTTTTATATTTTTTGTCCTGGCATGGTCTGGATCTATTTGGTGTGCTTTGGGCCATAGGAAATTTGCTTCTGGTAATGAGGTTGGTGAGGTTTGGTCTTTGTTTAAAGGCTAGGATGGGTGGTTCTGGAAAAATCTTTTTAAGAACTGGGCCTCTTAGTTTGGTTTGCAATTGTTTGAGGATTTTGCGTATAGGTTCCAAGATGAATGGTATGTCATAGTAATGATGTGTGATTCATGGGAATTTTCTTTTTGTACTGCTCTGATGGAAAATATGTAGGAGAAACCAAATAACAACTGCATACCAGAATGAAGACAGAGTCAATTTACTGACTCCTCAATTTACATCTTCACTGACTGTCTATTTTGTATGCAGCCCAGCCCAGCCTCTGGATACTTTACTTTTCATTAGAATCATAGAATCATAGAAGTAGGGTTGGAAGGGACCTTGTAGATCTTCAAGTCTGACCCCCTGCCTGGGCAGGAGGAAAACTGGGCTCAAATGACCCCAGCCAGGTAGGCATCGAGCCTCTTCTTAAAGACCCCCAGGGTAGGAGCCAGCACCACTTCCCTTGGATGTTGGTTCCAGATCCTAGCCGCCCTAACTGTGAAGTAGTTCTTAAGGATGTCTAATCTAAACCTACTCTCCAACAGCTTGTGGCCGTTATTCCTTGTTATCCCTGGGGGTGCTAGGGGAAACAAGGTCTCCCCCAAACCCCTAGTGAGATGGTCACAAGGTCCCCCCTCAGCCTTCTCTTGTGAAGACTGAACAGGTTCAGGTTCTATAGCCTCTCATTGTAGGGTCTGCCCTGCTGTCCCCGGATCATGCGGGTGACCCTCCTCTGGACCCTCTCAATGTTGTCCACATCCCTCTTTAAGTGGGGTGCCCAGAACTGGACACAGTACTCCAGCTGTGGCCTGACCAGTGTCACGTAGAGGGGGAGGATCACCTCCTTGGCCCTACTTGAGATGCACCTCTGGATGCATGATAAGGTCCAGTTAGCCCTGCCAACTGTGACCTCTCATTGTCGGCCCATGTTCATCTTGGAGTCAATGATGACTCCAAGATCCCTTTCTGCCTCCGTGCTCTCAAGAAGGGAGTTTCCCATCTTATAAGTGTGCTGCTGTTTACTACTGCCCAAGTGCAGCACCCTGCACTTGTCCGTATTGAAACGCATCCTGTTTTTCTTAGCCCACCCTCGCAACCTATCCAGGTCTTTCTGCAATCTTTCCCTCCCTACTAGCATGACCACCTCACCCCAAATTTTGGTATCATCAGCAAATTTGAACAGGTTGCTTTTCACCCCGTCATCCAAATCGCTGATAAAGAAATTGAACAGTGTGGGCCCAAGGAGTGAGCCCTAGGGGACTCCTCTGCCCACTTCCCCCCAGGTCGAATATGACCTGTCCACCACCACCCTCTGAGTACAACCCTTCTAGCACACACCAACTGCAGAAACTTCCTCAGCCTGATGAAGGGTTTTTAAACACGAAAGTTTGCTAAAAATGTTTTTCAGCTATTTAAGTTGGTCTAATAAAAGATATCAGATTCACCCAAAGAACCTTGTCTGCCTATGTCCTTAGACCAACATGGCTACAACCTCCACCCCTGTACCAAAATGAACGCACACCAAAAATCTATGAAAGACAAAAATATCCAGTTACCTGTGGGTGCACACTTCTCCCAAGACAACCACTCTCTCTCCAATCTCTCAGTTCTAATCCTCAAAGGGAATTTACAAAACACCTTTCAGAAATGAGCCTACAAACTTCACTTCATAAATCTACTGGATACAAAAAATCATGAACTAAATATAGAGATTGGATTTAAGACATATTATAACCTGCCTGCCATCTAATAATCCCAAGCAACCTGTCATCATTTTACCAGCTACATTCTGTCATCAGTTCAACATTCCCACCCTTTCCCCCAACCTACCTGTCTCACATCTGTTGTCTCCCATTCCCTCTGATCTTCACTGCCACACATTTGAATTTTCACAAACCTGTATTTTGCATATTAGCGTCTAGTCTATGATGGAGAACACAGAACACCAGCAGACTCTCTCTATTCCTGAATCAGAGTGTTTGTGCCTGAAACCCTGCAAAGAACAAATTTCCAGCTATGTATCTGGCCTAGTAAAAGATATCACTTTTACACAAAGAACCTTGTCTGCATGTGTGCCTCAGCTTACTCATGAAGTTAGTACATGGGGAAAATGGCTTAAAAAGACAGTGACAGAAGAGATCTTGTCTACCTGTGGGATGAGATAAGGTGGATCCCTTGCATCAACAGAGAATGAGAAGCTTCATTAGAAACTTCCAACATGGGATCAAAATAAATGCAACATGGTATAGTGCTAGGTTATTATAAAGCCGCATAATGAAACTGAGTTCTTTATGTAAATAACCAATTTGGAGGGAGGAGCAAAATGTTTCCATTTATTTGGACATTAACCTTCAAAATCAACTTAATATAAGACTTACCTTATACCAGGAATGGATTTAATGGATCCTGCGGTCCATTTTCTCTTTCTGAAAGACTATGCATAAAACCCACCAACATTGTGAGGGTTAGTGCCCAGATTTATAAAATGTGCTACAGGAGACATATTAGTAAAGGTGGGATTGCCAGTGACACCCAAGAGGCTCTAGAGAAGCTGCATGAGATGGATGAGTATGACAATAGACAGGACAGAGGGAACAAGAAGGTCTACTTGAGGGCAACAGAGACATAGACCAGTGTAGGAGTTTGGGGGCTCTGGAGCTGGAAAACTGGGAAGAAAAGAGTTCCCCTTGGGATGCTCTGAGCTCTGTGTGCTGGGCTGGTGACAGAGGTACTGCTTAACTCTTTAGAGGAGACAGAGAACCTCTGGCTGGTTCACCCTTGCTCCAATAAATGCCTTTATTTAAGAAGAGCTGTTTGCTTTGCTGCTAGAACTTGGGGTTGCCCTTGTTCTCCCCAGCAAGAGGCAAAACTCTCAGGAACTGAACTGAGAGCTAGTCCTTGAGTCTGGGACACAGAACAACCAGAGTGTGTCAGGGACCAAAAGGACAGGGTCTCAGAGTAGGAAGAAATCACAGTTCCCTTGCTGTTCTTGAAACCATGCCTGGACTGGCTTCTGGGGGCACTCTGAGAGCCCAGACAAGGCTGCAATGTTCCCAAGCAACAACCCCTTGGGGGGACTCCACAATATCATGTTTTTATCTTGCAGCAGGAACTAGCTCGGCCCACACTGAAGGCCGTTTTGGAGATCTATAAAGAGGAGCCACGTTTTCCCATCCACTTCTGAACTTGAATCTAGTTCTGCTGCTCCAGAGAACCTGGTCTTGTGTGCTCACTGGGGGGAGGAGAGGGGATCACACTGAGTAATATCTTGGTGAGCAGTCTCATGCTGTCCTGTAGTTTTCCACTGACTAATGAAATATAGTTAAACTCAATATAAAAGCAGAGGCAGTGCATGGTCTGTTTACTAACTTCACTTCTATAATTTTGACAGAAGGAATTTTGCAACATTTACTGTGTATTCCATGCAATGTAATGAACGCCTAACCAATGATTTAATTTGTTGAATGCTCTGGCCCTGGTTACTGGCAGCTTCTTAAATTAGACCACTGAAACTTGATGGTGAGGTTTCTAATGATGAATTTTATTGATCAAAACTGCCATCCACCAATATCTACAATATCCAGTATCCTTCATTCCCATCATGCAGTGGACTTTCTGTAATATCTGGGATGGTATTCTCTTCTTTGATTGTTCAAAAGACAAGAATGGATATCTGAAAGGATTCCCCCGCCCAATACAAATGCTGTTCTCCTTTTTTTTTTAAATAGAGGAATACAGAAGTAATGAATAAGTGCATACTTCCTACTTTCTCGAGGAAAGCTGCAAGAGCGGCTCTTCTCACTATTTTTTGTGTTTCTTATTCAGATCATGGGTAGAATGTAGAAGTAGAGAGTAAAAACAAAAATATGGTTGGAAATTTATATTGTAGAAATTATTTAATCAGTAAATTAGTCCTCCCTTTATTTTGCTCTTTATCCATACAATCTCACAACTGCTTTAGGCTAAAATACTCCTGTAAAAGAATAGCTGGAATAATCCAGCATTCTGTAAATTTTTTTAGAGCTCTAATTACCTTAATATCTTAAGCATCTCCAGTAATTCCAAACAACAGCTGCCTCAAGCTCTCAGTCTTCTTCTTCCTACACTGAATGTTATAAAATATTTCATCTTACTTCAAGTTAGTGCTTAGCAACCATAGTTGAAAAAAACTACCAATAATATAGATTTCCAAGACCTCCCCCTTAGCTGTTGATTTCCACTGGTAAGACAGTTCTGACAATTTGCTATTGATATCTTCAAAATAGACTATTAAGTGGCATTTCTAGGGATCTGATATCATTAGATATGAAACAACATATCCTCACTTCAGTTCTGACCTTTGCTAACTTTAGCAACCACCTGTTTTATAGATATGAAGGGTAAAATAATAACCTTATTTTTTCATGAGTGTTTCTCATGCATAGTGTGTTTGAAAATGGCCAACTGCATCTCAGCTGAGCAGGAAAAAAATGTGTAAAGCGAGCCTTTCAAAAATGTATAAAGCTCTGTTTTCATTTCCCATAGGAAACGTCTTAGCATGTTGTTAAGTTTATTTTTGAGACATGAGTATTCTGAGAGTTAAATTGTATTAGTTTTTCAATCAGCTTTAAATGAGAGCATGTGCTAAACTAAAATTAGAGAAGTCTTATAATTTATTTCATTACTTTCTTTGGATTTTTGCAAAACATTAAAAAGATCACGAGAGCCCAGATATTATTTTAAAATACAACAAAGAGGAAAAAAAAGATATAGTTGAAACTGCAACATAATACAATATTCCCTATTAGCTACCTCCAGTAAATCAGAAATCTCAAACATTTAAACCTTTACTCCTATTCTACAAACTACACAGACACCCTTCACAGATGCTTTGGAGAACACTGCATGCCTTGAAGAGACTCAGGTTTGATGGAACCCGGCAGAGAACATCCAACCAATAGCTCCATTTCATATAGCCTCAGTTTTGGCTGAAACTCATACCCCACTGCTGACATGCAACCTGACTGCAAAATAGTTCTCTCACTATTAGGGAAGGACAGAGCTTAAGTTTGGCACTAAGGTTACCATAAGCTCCCAGATGTTTGGCTACAGGCAAGTACTACACACACCCTATGCATGCTTTTCTCAGTGAAGTCAGAGAAATTCAGCATGCAGAATACTTCTTGGTTTACCTAGGAACCCTGTAAGAGCAGTTTTGCTTACAGTATGTTGGCAATTTTGATACAGATCATGGGAAGAATGTCAAATTGGGCGGGGAGAGGGAAACAAAACCAAAACCTTTGTCACACCTATCCATACATGAACATTTTACAACCAGTTTTTTGATTAAAGTTCAGTTGTCATAATGGGCTAAAGTTCTTTGGTTCAATGCATAGAAGTGATGGGAGTCTGGCAGTCCTTTCTTATCTACTTTAACAACTCCTGATTAATATTTGATAAATAAAAGAATTCCAACTTTCTTAATAAATATCTTGTTAAGAACATGTCTGAATTTCAGAACCAATTGTTTGCAAACAAAATTAAATTCTGAACAAATTAAAGTCTCTCTTTTCCAGCTGGAGAGAATGAACATTTTTTAATCATTCTCATTTGACAGCAGTTGGATCACACATTTCTTGAACATACATTAATGAGCTATTTTCAAATGGCTGATTAAAGAATATAATGAAGCCAGGAAATACAAGCACTAAAAAAGTAGAATTGATAGATGGTTTCCCCTCATACCCAATAATTAGGCCCCATATCCTGCAAAGCACTTAAACACATTTAAAACTTTAAATATTTATGTAATCCTAATGACTTTAATGAGATTTCTCACATGCTTAAAATTTGCTCACATGCTTAATTGTTTTGCTTCAATGAGGCCTTAATTATTTGATAAATAAAAGTATAATAAAAGAACTAGAATATTATAAAAGGTGAGAACTGTTTTGTGATATCTTTTATTGAACCAACTGTATGGTTGGGAGAGAAGTTAAACGAGCTTTAAAGCAAAATTGTCCTTCCTCAGTTCTTGAGGAAAGGCAGACAGAACTTCAGCTACATAGCAGATAAAACAAAAGCATGTGTATTACTTTATATGTAAATAAAATGTCTGCTGGAGGTAATGAAGAAGGGCTATAAATTAGGAAAGAAAATAAATTACTAAAAGCGTGCATCTACACATGCATTTGATTTGGGACCAGTTTACTTGAGAGTAAATTACTTGCAAGTAAACACTCCCAGGCACGTGCCTACACATGAGGGCTGTGGGAGCAGATTTGCATCTCCTAGCAGCAAATCTGCTCCCATTTCCTGTGACCCTGCAATGGGCCCCTGCTGCCACCGGTGGAACTCGAGGCTCCAGCAGCAGCTGCCCATGGCTGGAGACTATCTTAAAATCCAGCCCCGCTCCCTGCTCCCTGGCTAGCCACTTCCCTGCCCAGGAGCAGTGTGCAGAGTGCAAGGGCAGCATACAGCAGCTGTCTCGTTGCTGCCTCTGCCTCCCCACACCATGGCTGCTCCAGCCCCTGCCCCTGGCAACAATGCTCAGCACCTGCTGGCATTGCTGGCAACTGTGCCCAGGCTCCTTCTGGCAACCATGCTGGACCTGCTGGACCACTGCACTGACTGTTGGCTGGCCTATGGCTATCTGGGCCCTACTGCCTCCCCCACATGCAGCAACCACCTGCTGAGCCACACTGCACCATCCCAGTGCTGCTATTGCCACACAGCTGCCAACGGGACCCTCTCCTGCTGGCCAGACCCCAGGAGGGATACCAACAACATGCTGCTGGATGCCAACATTGGGGCCATCCATGCCCTCCTGGGTCTCCAGCCCAACTGCCTCTGGGACCACTGGGCCAGCCATGACTGGTGGTTGCATGTCATCCAGCAGACCTGGGATGATAAGCAGTGGCTGGAGGCTTTCACAATGACCTGGGCCACCTTTCTTGACCTCTTGGAGCAGCTCCACCTGCACCTGGAGCAGCAGGACACCACCATGTGGCAGCCTCTCCCTGCAGACACCCAGCTGGCCATCGCCCTACTCTAGCTGGCTACGCACACCAACCTCCACCATGTGGGCCATTTCTTTGGTGTGGGAAAGGCCACTGCCTGGGAGGCCATCTTGGAGGTGTGCAGCACAGTCTAGGACATGCTGGGGGGCATGGTGCTCTGGGTGGACGACCCCCAGGTGGTGGTGGCAGGGTTCTGTGCCTGGGGAATCCCCCAATACATCAGGGCCCTGGATGGAGCCCACATCCCTGGATGGGGCCCATCACCTGCCTGTTCCATGCCAATTGCCTCTACTACAGCTGGAGGGACTTTCACTCCATTGTGCTTCAGGCCATTGTCGACCACTGCAATGCCCTCACCAATATCAGTGCCAGCTGGGCAGGCAGTGCCAATGACTCCTGCATGTTTTGGAACTCCACTCTGCCAGGCCTGGTACAGAGTGAAAACTTCAAGCCAACAGTGCCAGATCTCCCAGTGTGCCATGGTAGTTCCGCCCTTCCTCATTAGGGACCCTGCCTACCCACTCTTCCAATGGCTCATGCAGCCCTACACAGCCAGCTGGACCCCCACCAGACCACTTTAATCGGTGCCTGGGCTGCACCCACGGCCTGGCGGAGCACACCTTTGGCCACCTCAAGAGAGGCTGGTACAACCTCGCTGCACACCCTGGGTCACTGCATGCTGCATAATGTCTGCAAGGCCCAGAAGAAGCTGTTTCACAAGGCATGGGTGGAGGAGGCATGCTTGGAAGAGGACGCCTGGCAGCCGGTGTACCAGCTGTGGTGACAGTGACAACAATGGGCCCCCCTCATTGAGGCCCTGAGTGAACTGCACACCTGCCAGCAGGAGCCAGGGCACCAGGTATGAGAGGCACTAGCCAGCCACCTCCTCTTATACTCCACGCTATAGCTCACCTGACAGCTACTCACAGACTCCTCCACCCCTCTGCCCACCCCCAGCACCAAGATCACTGCAGACACATTTCAGAACAACACTTTATTCCCCTCACAACAAATGTATTCCCCATTCCCCCTCCCTCACCAACAACAGGGCTGCTCCACCACCAATAATAAAACACCCTCTTCCCCGTGGAAATTATATATAATGTGGCAGTTTGTGTTGGTGCCCTCCAGTGGTGGGTGGCTGTTGGGTAGGAGAACCTATGGATTGGATCCCAGGGACAGGGACCAGCACCCTAGCCTCTGGCCTTCCCCCATGGGTGTGCACACTGCAGAGAGCCCAGTGGGTGTGGGGGCTCACTAAGGGGAGACAGCAGCCACTGGTTCCCCAGTGCAGGTGGCTCCCTCTCTGACAGCAGGATCAGCAAGGCTGGCATGTGGTCCTGGGTCCACTGTGTACAGCTGATTTGAGCTCATGTGGAGCTGTGGCAAATAGTAGAGATAGACCCAGTGTGGGGGCTGGATGGTGGGGGACCTGGGGTGGGGGCCATGGCAGGGGGTCCTGGCCTGTGATGGTGGCACTGGATCTCTGCCCAGGCCCATGACAGGTCCTGGTGCTGTGCATCAGGAAGTTATCAGGGGCCAGGACTATAGTCAGGGGCAGGGCAGCAGGCAGCACAAAGGTGACCATCAGGACTAGGATGGTGTCCAGCACCTAGCATCATCTTCCGTGGCTTCTACTACCATGAGTGCACCCTGCTGCCTCAGGATCTGTGCCCTGAATTCATGGTTTGTTCAGTCCCTTGCATCACAGGGGATGTCCTCTGCCCACCATGCCTGTGTGTCTGCCAGATGGCCCTCTGCAGCCATCAACAGCCCATCCAGGAGGAGGGTCCAGTCCTGGGTCCCCCTTCTGTGGAGCTGGTGCATTTACAGGGCCCTGGGCATGGGTATTGGTGACCCTGAGGCTGCATCCAAGATGCCAACTGTGACCTTTCCCCCATGTGCAGCTGCAGAGCCATGAGAAATGAGCCATGCTTTCCCCATCCCTTTCACTTTGGATGCCAGGCCAGAGTGGGGGTTTGAATAGGCCCCCCATGCTGCAGTACACAGCGTGACTGTGTCCTGGATCCTGGGGTGCAAGGATCTCAGTCAGCTGCTGTATAAAGGGCATGGACTTACAGGCAATCCCCAACTTGATGGTTGTGGTCAGAGATGGAAATTCACTGTGCCCACAAGGCCTTGACCTTAATGTGGCACTGTTGCACCGACTGGTCATGCCTGTGCTTCTGCACCAACCTAACAGCCCCTCATAGACATTCACAGTGGAGCACCCCCTCCCCACCACATAAACTGCCATTGCTCCTCCACCTCACCCCACAATGCCGTGAGTTTGCCAGTCTCCTCCATATACCAATTGGGCCCTGGGTGGTGGTGTGTGACATGGGTGACAATGAAGTCATTGGGGCTCCCATGCCAGCTCTCTGAGCCTCCATTCAGCTGTCCCTGTGCTGCTGGGACTGGGCAGCTTCCTGCAGTAACCAGCATAGAGGCATGGCATGGGACTATGAGTCGTGTGGAAAGGTGATATCCTGCAGCACCTGCAGGCTCCAGGCAGGCTACTAGGCTGGCTGTGGGCAGCTGGAGCTGGCCCAAGTGGCCAGAAGCTGCCTGTAGCTGGGCCTGGGTGCTGGCAGTCCTGGCAAGAGCCTAGAGACCCTGAAGGCCTAGATGGCATGGCCCTGGCAGCCACATGGCACTGCTATGCCAGGCAGTGGCTCCAGAGTGCAAGCAGGTAACCTGCAGCCTGTGCAGGGAAAGCAGAGGCCAGCAGTCACCTGAGGCTCCCTGCTCTTGTGCCTTAGGGCTCTAATTGCCTGCAGGCTTTTAAGGGCCTGAAGCTGGGGATACCAGAGAATTGGGCAAGAGAGATTCCCAGCTCCAGGGCCCTGGGGCTGTGTTCAGGCTAGTGCCCTAATGGCAGGGCTGACCAGGACCAAACTTGCTCCCAGTTGGCGTTTACACACGTGTTACTTAACAGTAACTACTGTACCTGCAAGTAAATTTGCTGCTTGCATTTTCAGTTAGCAAATTTACTCACAAGTAGCATAATTTACTGTACAGTGTGTGCACATGTAGATGTGCATGCTTACTGCACAGTAAACTGCACTACTGTGCAGTAAAGTGTCCCATGTAGATGCACCCAAAGTGATTACAAAATCAAAGAAGTACAGTAAAATAGGTAACTCAATTTGTGGAAAAGCAAAACTAGTCAAGAAAGGAAAAGGTCATTATTATCTATGGCATGAAGGGGGATTAGTAGAAGTAGATGATAGATTACGATGTGTTATAAAGTCATTATCTGGATTTAGTCCAGATTGTTAGTGTCCAGTTTTTGGTGTTCCCAAAGTTACACAGATAAGTTAGCCTTGGCAGACCCATCATATCTTACTGCAATACCCTCACTTAAGAGCTATCATTAAACTATCCTTAAACCATTTGTCACTCAAACAGCAAGTTACTACAAATCACAACAGACCTTTTTCTACAAGATTCAGAACATCAACCACCTCCCCAAAAGGGTCATACTCACAACCATGACAGTATGTATATAAACTAATATCTAACATATACACCAATATCCACTACCATGAAGGCCCAGCTTTCTACCTGATATATCTACAGAACATGGACTACAATCAAGTTTACAATATCAACACACTATATAAATTATTTACTTCATCCTCCAAATCATGGGCACAGCTATGGGCACAAAGACGGCCCAAAACATCAGCCTCCTAATAGACAGGGTCATCAAACCTGCTCTATACTGTACTACATGGACGATATATTCATCTTGCTAATTGACTTCTGCTACAGTTTCGACCCTTTATCAAATTCTCTCTAAAATACTCCTACACTTTTTAGAATTTAGATGCTTTTAGGAACTCATAATAAAAAAATGTATGCACAGATTTGTAAACATTTAGGTATGTCCATGCAACCTGGTCAACTGCAGAGAAGACGGATGTTAAATAGAATAAGTTCTACCATAACATGGTCTTTATAGTTCAGCCCTTGCTCAGGCAAAACTTCCAAGATGGTAAATAGAGTTCTATCTGTGAAATGAATGTAGGATTAGGTTTTCATGTTTCCCATAACCACTCCCCTTCCAACAGTGGGTTTTGAGTTACCATCATACCTGAGTGCACAAATTTCACTTAGTATGCAGGCACACTGAGAATTGGGTCTAAGCCAAAAAATCATAATAAACTTATTATACATTTGGCTTTTATTTCTTAGCAAATTTTCTATGAACAGATTGAAATTCTTTTAATTATTTATTTGACGTAACCTGAGGTTACATTATAGATGTGCTACAAGCTCTGATGCAGAGGTAATATCTAGATGTCCTATTTCAAAAGTTGACCAAGTATCAGAGTTCAACTGAGAGCTGTACACATGAGGGGAACAGAGTGTGTGTATGCACATACACACACACATGCACACACATGCACAAATATATATATTAGATTTAACCTGCATTCCCTTATTCCTCTACACAAGCATGCAGCAAAGTTTACAAATTGCCCCAAAATACTCTTCCTGTGAATAATCCTTGCTCTGTGGTTTGCCCATGAACACTTTGTTGCAAATGTCTAATGTGAAACTAGACACTTGTCACATCAGCAAATCTGTTCTCTGATTAGATATAATTCTTACTATATGGGTTTCTGTGAAGACATGCATAGTTATGACATTTCCTTTCCACAAATAAACTGCACAATTTGCAAAAATACATTGTTTCAGGAAACATTCCTACCAATAAATTTTGTGAGTAGAATATTTGTGGAAAAGGTACAAAATAAAGTCAATACACATTGCTGAAAAATCAAATTCATGGAAACTTTATTTTAATATTCTCCCATCCCAATTGAGAACACTTGGGTTATTAAGCACCATTTCACAATTGATTTTGGTGGAATTCAGAGTATGTGCTTGAAGTTGTGTGTTCATTGCATTGCTTTTTTGAAATGGGGATTTAGACCTTTAATGTACAGTCAGATCTGGATATCCAAGGCCCTTGGCAGAAGTAATCCTGATTTCAGTGGGGCCTTGTGTACTGTATGTCTGCAGATATACTGAGATAACCCTGCTGGGGAGTGAGGATAACAGAAATCACAAGACTATATTTTTTCATCCCCACCCAATCGTATCTCTTCATCTGCCTGTATTCCTTTGTAGGACAGGGGCACAGTCCTAGCTACTATACTTGCTCCCACTGAAATCATGCTTATGCCTAGGGGTATAACAGGGCATAAAGAGTTCAATCCTGCTCTTTCAATCCTGCTCTTCATTGAAGTCAGTAGGAGGCATGGGTTATAAAATTACCGCTCTTCAGATTATGGTTACTACTGTTAATTCAGTTGGAAAACCAAATAAACAAATTTAAAAATGACATACATGTCACGTATCAATAAAGCACATGAGGAGAAAACAAATGTTTGGGTGGACTGAAGAATTCCTTGACAATTTTTCATCATACAAATGAAATGAGGTGAATTAGCCTGTTGTTTAGACTAAACCCAGGGGTTTGAATTGCCTGCATGAGGCAACTAGAAATGCAGAAGATTTATGGGGATATATGTCTTATAAATACAGGTATAATACATTGGAGACTGACTATATGATCAGGTTTTTAATCATATAAAACTTGTACCTGAGTTCTTCCTGTAATGCAAAAGCAGTATTTTCCTGTCTGATCATAACTCACATAAAAATCAATGTTGACAAACCCACAGTGGTTTTCAATCTTCAGTTTGATGAAAAAGAATTTATAACATTGTCAATTTAAAAGTGCTTTATAAACAAATGGTAGCAAAAGATGCTAAAATGCATTTTGTCATGTTTAGCGTAGTAGTCTTTGTCAGTTGTCAATGTTTGAGTTTCCAGTCTTTCCCTGTTTTGTTTTCTTAATGTGTCTAAATCATTTACTGAAGCTGTTTACATTGATTGATTTTCATAGCACTCAAATATGAAGTAATAGTCTCTCTCATCTCTTAAATTTGTATGCTCACTTTAAAAAAGGCATAATACTTTGTGTAAACTATTCAACAAGCAAGTGCATGCTATTTGTGAGAGATTCACTTCAAAGAGTCTTACAGTCCCAAGTGATGAATTGATAGATTATATAAAAGCACACTTTGAAAATCAAATACTGGCCATTGAATTTACACTTTTCAGTGAAAAGGAAACCTGCTCACCACTGATTTCTATACTTTGTGATCAACGCTATTGTTGGACTCTGTTTCTGTTAGTAATTTATAAATATCAACCTGAAAAATATGCAATTTGAGGTTTTCTTTGGAAAAGGTTCTTTGCTTTACTTTTTTAATGCAATTTGAATCAAAGAATGCCTCTGTATGTTTAAGAGTCCACACCAATACCATAACCTCTGCATGTTTAAGAGTCAGACAGTGATTATTATGGTTGTGTTGGGGTCATAAAATTATAGACTCATAGAAAAGTAGGACTGGGAGAGACGTCTAGGCCCACCCCACACCTGAGGCAGGATCATCCCTATGAAAACCATCCTATACAAATCCATAATATAAACTCTTCATAAAACTCCCTACAGCCATGATAGAAGACAATACATAACACCCTGACCTATCACAGGTAAATCAGGGAAACCACGGCAGTGAATGACCTGCTTCTAAAAAATGTCAATATATGTTTAAGAAATCCCAGATAGATGGGATCCTGCTAACAAGGGAAGGCATTAACCCCACAGCCCATGCCAATCTGACCATGGGGTAAAATTATTTCCTGACTCCAAATATAGTGATTGGTCTGACCCTGAGTGGAGGGGCAAGACTTTCTATCCAGGACCCGCTGGCTTTAAGTCCCAGCAGGAACAATGGCACCCCCTAATCAAAATCCCCAGTCTTGGCTGCAGCCAATACCCAATGTCTCTGAGGAAAGCTTAAAAACACCCTGATGTAGTAGAAAAGGGAAAAGGAGACAACCAGCAAAGCCCAGAATCATAGCAGAGCATAGGCATAGCTACACCTATACAGGCAATCCCTGCTTAACGTGGTTTCACTTAGCACTATTTCACTATAGCGCTCATTTAAAATTCATACCTGATTTCACTTAGCGCTAAGCCAGTTTTGTTATAGCACTCAGTGAAGCAGCAGTGGCAGCAAGAAGTGGTAAGTGGTATCAAGTGGGTAGGTGGGCATGAACTTGGGGCCTACACTGGTGCTGCAGGGCCACAACCAGCAGAGGCCCAGAGTGGGGCAGCAGAAGCAGGGGGCCTGGGTTTGCACATGGTTCTGGAGCAGCTGGCAGGTGGTGGGGTGTGGGGAGAAGTGGCAGTGGCGAGAAGCAGCAAGTGGGGAGGGGGCAGGCATGAGTGCGGGGCCCCTGCCAGTGCCAGCAGGGGTCCAAGGTGGGGCAGCAGGAGCACGGGGCCCGGGTTGGCACATGGTGCCAGAGCGACTGGCAGGTGGAGGGGTGGGGAGAGGCAATGGTGAGAAGCTACAGTAAGAAGCAGAAGTAACCAATTATTTCTATTTACATTAATGCCTATGGGGAAATGGTTTTCACTTAACGTGGTTCCACTTAACGCTTGTTTTTCCTGGAACCAATTAAGAGTGTTAAGTGGGAGTTGCCTGTAGCATACCCACCAGTGAATGTCCAGCAACTTCTTGAACACCTCCAGTGATGGAGAGCCCACAACTTCCCTTGGCACTGTTTTAACAGTGAAGACTTTTTTGTGATACCCAATCTATCTATCCCGGAGAATAGGAGACTAAGATATCTGCTCCATTAGGGCTACCTGGATTTTGACTCCAAGTGCTGAGAAGAACATCATGGTGCTATTGGGTGGGAAGGAAGAAAGCCAAACCCAGCTTAGCAGAGTTAGCTCACAATGGGTACAGACACATGATCACTTTTATTAATGAGTAATGTTTTCTTTGTAGTGAATTATGTGGATGGATGAAGTGCAGTGTCACAGAAGTATAAGTCACTCCACTTCAGAGTAAAGTTACTCTGGGAAAATCTTATACATCAGTGTGAGTTGCCAGGTATGCATTTACCCCTCAGACTGATTTCATTCTAGGATAGCCCAGTATACCAGGTATGCATCTACTCCTCAGATTATCCTAGGGTAGCCCAGTGCTCAATGTAGACAGATTCCTCCACCATGTAGTGGCATGCTGTGTAACAATGACGACTACAGGCAGTGTTCCTGGGAGAGCTGGTTGTGGGTCCACTTTTTACTACAGAGTAAATTTAGAGCACGAAATACATGATAATATGATAATATTAACTATTATCGTGTGATCACACCCTAAGAAGCACATGAGGAACTGTGCTAGTGAGGGGTATCTCCAAGTCACAATGTATCCTGGGGCAGTGCAGGTATATACTTTCTGACTTGGGAGTACTGCATCCAGTCAAGGAAATATGGAATAATTTAAGCATGCTGAAATGAAATACTTATATTCACTTAAAGAAATACAGAAATGAAAGGTTTCCATTTGAGAAATGTCTATTTATTTCATTCCTATTAGAAATGGCAAAATAAAAAAAAGTGTTTTCTGAACTTTGCATTGTGTAAAACCCCTCTGCTATTTCAGCATATCATATGAAATGAAAAATGCATTCAAAATATCAATACTTTCACAGGCAGACTTTCTAATGTGGAACCAGGAAAAGTGCTACTTACCGCATCACTAATAGAACTTTAGCACTGAAGGTTTCTTCAGTGTTATCTTAACAAGCACTGCTTAGCTCATGAGTAGGGACCTACCTAATTCATGGGGGCTACTCCCCTCTCCCCCCACTCTGAGTTTCACAGGCAGAACATGGGCCTAGGCAGCCATTTTACAGGCGGAGCACAGTGGGGCCCCCCACCTCTGATTGGCCAAGAGGCCCTGGTGGCCCCATCCCTCACCACTGATTGGCTGTGGGAACTGCCTGTCATGTGGCCCTGCCCCTTGCCACTGATTGGCTGCAAGGGCTGCTTGTCATGCAACCCCACCCCTCACCACTAATTGGTGGAGAGGGGTGGGGCCACGTGACAAGCAGCCGTCGCAGCCAATCAGCAGCGAGGGACCAAGTCAGCAGACCTTCAAGTGGGCATCTCCATCTCCCTCCTTCCCTGCTCCAATGAGCTACCTCAGCAGTTGGTAAGTTTTCCTTTTTTTCCTGCAGATTTTGCAGCTTCCGTGTTTCACAGACATTAACCGGATTTCATGGGCAATGCTGGATTTTGCATGATCTCTACTCATAAGATCTGACAGGCTCACAGCACTATTGGACAGGATGAATTTTAGAACATAATTTTCATAATTGTGAGATAAAACACTGTTGCACAGAGATAACTGCTGACTTAGCAACATAATTATGACATTTTGTATTATGACTTTGTAATTGGGTGCATAAAAACATACACACTGGCACACACACATATGCATTACATTGAGCCTAGAGGAAGATACAAAATTTTAAAGGTATTATGATTTTAGATAGAAGACAGACAAAACAGATATTGTTCTTACATTGAAAATTAGGAGCTAACCTGGTTACTATCCTCTACGTATTTGAGATAATTATACAAGAATTCAATTCTGATTGCCTGTCTTTAAGCCAGGTACTACTCTAATATTGAATATCTGCACATCTCGATTGAACAAATGCAAACTGATTTTGTAACAGTGGTAGAAGACACAATTCTTAAGCTTTTCAGAAAAGGCATTGTCAACATTGCATGATCCACGTTTTCAAGGATAGATTTTAAACTTTACTTTCACAGGATGCAGGCATTAATCATGGGAAGGATGATGTTCTTGTAAACAGAAAGGAACACACAAGCTTTTTTCCCTCTCCTCCTCCTTGGATTTGATGTGTAACTCAAGTACATATCAGGGAGAAATACACAGCTGAACTTAAGTTCCTAAAAAACAATCTCAAAAACAATTAAAGGAATACTAAATCACTGTGCTGCTTTTCTCATAACACTATGAGGAACTTATAAACTGTCAAAAACATTCATTCTCATTTTATCAAATGAGAAGATACTAGGACTTCTGCTGAATCAATGCTTTCAGCAGCTGAATCTATTATTTAAATGAACTATTATGGAAGCATAATGGGCAAACTCCAATTCCACTTTTAGACAGATAAGTAGCACTGACAAGGCTAGCATAGCACTGTGTGTGGAATTTTGGGTCATGGATTTAGATCTTCCCTTCCCCTCCTCTCTGGAAAGTTGTGTATCCCCCTGTAGGATCCCAAAATGGAGGGGGGGTTCTACCTCTTAGCCCAATATCCTGCTGATTAAAGCATTTATCCAGGAAGTGAGACCCAGGTTCTAGTCTCCCCCAGACCCAGAGGAGGCTTGATTCAGCATCTTTCACTTTCCAGGAAAATGATGTAATCCCCAGGCTATGGGCTAAGCATTGCCAAGAGCATCTGCCTGATGAAGTTGGCCTGCTGATGAAGTAGCAAAGAGGGAAGAAATGTGTTGGGACAAATGGGAAGTAAGCTGGAGGGACTATGGCTCATGGAGATGGACACCTCCATAGAAAGGAGGGAGCCGAAGGCTTGAGGCCCTACTGCTGTTTCCAGGGGAGGGGGTCCAGAAGCTATACCGCTACTGTTAATCCAATGACTGTTAAGTGCAGAAAAACCTTTAGAGCAGCAGTGCACAGAACCCAGGTTATTTCTCTAATCTACACTCCCTCTCCCTATGGTGTGTACACTTTCTACACATCTAGATGTTCAAGTGGTCTGTTTCTGAAATTGCTTATAGCTTTGAAGTAGTTAAATTAGTTCCTCTGAAAATGTCAGGTAAAAAGGAGCTGTGGTAGTCAAAGGTGCAAAGAGATGTAGACCATTTTCACTGCTTTCAGTTTACAGAGTAAGACCACATGGGTGATTACATGGTACTTTCCAACATTTGGCTTGCTTCCTTTGCCAGTGGAAAATGTTCTTCATCAGTCCCAACATTTCTAAGTAAAGCCTTTCAAAGCAGGTAGGCAGCAGTACCTAAGAGAGGTGTGCCTCCACACACTGCATCCCTGTCACTCTAGCACATTGTTTCTGTGATATTTGTTTTGCCATTTGTAAGATTCTCTCAGTCTCTTTGGTATGATGTTATGCATCATGTGGTAGATTTCTTTGGGTTTCACCACTGCAGTCAACAGTTTGTGTGGGTCCTAAAAAGGAATTCACATGTTTAAGGTTCGAGTTAATTGCTGAAAAATCATAAGTTTTTTGAGATTCATTTAATATGTGTTTTTTTTTAAATAGGCATAACCCTTGTAGCAGTGTATATATTCCACTTGTAAGGGCTTCAGTTACTGGGATGGCAACTCCCCTGACCACTCTGACATTGGAAGGTGAGTTAATGTTGGGGTTTTCACATGCAGTATCCTGCACACTATTTATAGTTCTTAAGTAGTCTTTAAAATATTGTGACAAGGGTGACTTAGATTTCATCAATGGAGGACAGAAATTCCAGTGATAAATGTGGCTGATTGTTGTATTCTTGTTTCATATTGGGGGTAGGAAACTTTGCCATTAGAAGTTATCCTGTTTGACAACAGAAGGTTACTTTAAAGCCACTGGTCATCATCTTTGAAAACTCATGGCAGTCAGGAGAGCTCCTGGATGATTGGAAAAAGGCAAACATAGTGCCTATACTTAAGACAGAAAAAAAGGAGGATCCAGGGAACTATAGACCAGTCAGTCTCACCTCATGCCCTGGAAAAATCATGGAGCAGGTCCTCAAGGAATCAATTTCTAAGCACTTGGAGGAGAAAAAGGTGATTAGGAACAGTCAGCATGGATTCACCAGGGGCATGTCATGCCTGACCAATCTGATTGCCTTCAGTGATGAGGTGACTGGTTCTGTGGATGTGGGAAGACTAGTGGATGTGGTGTACCTTGATTTTAGCAAGGCTTTTGATACAGTCTCCCACAATGTTCTCACAGACAAGCTAAGGAAGTATGGGCTGGATGAATGAACTCTAAGGCAAACAGAAAACTTGCTGGATCATCAGGTTCAGAGAATAGTAATCAATGGTTTGATGTCTAGTTGGCAGCTGGTATCAAGTGGAGTGGCCCAGGGGTCAGTCCTGGGGTTGGTTTTGTTCAATATCTTCATCAACGACCTAGAAGATGGCATAGAGTGCACCCTTAACAAGTTTGCAGATGACACCAAGCTTGGGAGAATAGAAGATATGCTAGAGGGTAGGGCTAGGGTTCAGAGTGACCTAGACAAATTGGAGGATTGGGCCAAAAGGAATCTCATGAGGTTCAACAAGGACAAGTGTCCTGCATTTAGGACAGAACAATCCCATGCACCAGCACAGGCTGGGGGCTGACTAGATGGGAAGCAGCTCTGCAGAAAAGGACCTGGGAGGTTATAGTGGACAATAAGCTGAATATGAACCAGTAGTGTGCCCTTGTTGCTAAGAAGGCTAATGGCATACTGGGCTGCATTGGTAGATGTGTTGCCAGCAGATCTAGGGAAGTGATTATTCCTCTCTATTCAGCACTGCTGAGGCCACAGCTGGAGTACTGTGTTCAGTTTTTGGCCCCCACTACAGAAAGGATGTGGACAAATTGGAGAGGGTCCAGTGGAGGGCAACAAAAATGGTGAGGGGGCTGAGGGACATGACTTACGAGGAGAGGCTGAGGGAACTGGGCTTATTTAATCTAGAGAAGAGAAGACCAAGAGGGGACTTAATAGCAGCTTTCAACAACGTGAAGCAGGATTTGAAAGATGATGGAGCTAGACTGTACTCAGTGATGGCAGATGACAGAACATGGAACAACGGTCTCAATTTGCAACAGGGGAAGTTTAGGTTAAATATTAGGAAGACTTTACTCACTAGGAGGGTAATAAAACACTGGAACAGGTTTCCCACTGAGGTGGTGGAATCTCCATCCTTGGAGGTTTTTAAGACCTGGCTAGACAAAGCCTTGGCTGGGATGATCTAGTTGGGGATGGTCCTGCTTTGGACAGGGGATTGGACTAGATGACTTCCTGAGGTCCCTTCCAACCGTATGATTCTATGGTTTGCTACTGCAAAACCCAAATTCTGATGCCTCTCTTTAACCTTGCTTAACTTCTTGAATTTGCCAAAAATCTCATGGCTCTGTACCAATATATGCAGAGAAGGTCAGATACTTAAACATTGGCTTCCTTTCCTTCCACACAATGGAAAAGGAGAAATGGAGGGCACAATTTTATGTCCACAGTTATTACTGATGCAAGCTATGTCATTTAAATATTTAAGTGCTTGATTACACCGAAGAGGCAGTTATTATGAAGCTGCCTCATCACTGACGTAAAACTGAAGCAATTCAATGGTGAATCAGACTGTACAGCTTTAAAAGGCATAAATTGTCCCCACAATTATTTGTGCTTGCAAAATTGCAGGTGCAAAATAGGAGGTCCAAAGAAGGTCATGTAGAAAATCAAGTCTATATTGTATATTCAAATCTCTTTGTTTCGTCTGTTTTCCTTTTCACATTTCTTCCTGTTTGTAATGGCTGAAATATGATCAACTATTTAAAACCCAAGGTTTGTATCTTTAAGGGTATTTTGCCAATGCCTTTTTCCAAATGACCCATATAACCTCTAGCTAGTAATACATTTGGATATCAAACACCTCACATAACATATGCATGTAATTAGGTTAAGCAACCAAGCCACTGTAGAAGCAAACAATAGATGTTTCAATTTCACTACATCTCTTTTTACTGAATCCTTTTCACCCATGTCATCTTTACATAGTAAAGCTGCATATAGATGAAAAATTAAACTATTCCTCTATTTGGTTCATGGCAATTGTAGAAACCTACTAATTTGGACTACAGTGGCTCACAGACTTTAATTATATCTGTTCTGAGATATGAGAATGCTTCAGCTATACTTTCAGAAAAATAATAGTTATGAAAATAATCATAAAACTATTGGTTCTTTCTCTCTTTTCCCTCTAATAACTCTTGTTACATGATATAGTACTTTTTAATCTTAATCAAAATTTTCTCAGTGTGTACTTGACTTAGCATGAAAAAAATCAATGTGCATGTAAAAAATCAGAAATGAATACATGGTACCATATTATGAGGCCAAAGTATCACATGGATTAAATCCATTTGACTGATTCTAATATTGTGTATGCTAATGCCAATCAAGAGCAGCTCTGATGGACAATAACACAACACTCCAAAATCAGTCTAATCTCATATAGGTTTTACATCAAAGTGCCTGCACTATCATGAAGTTACTCCAGATTTACATTGGGTAAGAAAGCAACAGAATCAATCAGCCCCCAAACACTTTATTTTAGGTTTTTTAGGAATAAAAGAATTGATTTGAGGTCCATCGATTCCTGTTGAGGGGGATATACAGGAACATACAGGGAGCAACCAGACATGCAATTACAGCACCTGAATATACTGCGAAGTTTATTGCTCCAGAATTTATTGCTCCCTGGTGTGTTGTTTGAATGTGCACCTGGGATCAATTAACTCCATAGCAACAAGCTCTGCAGTTTTTTCAGGCACAGCATGTGGAGCCTGGGTGGAGCAGCCCCATGTGGCAGGAGGCCCCAGGGGTCAGGTTGGGGCTGCTTCTCCCCCCCCACCCTTGCTCCATGTGCTGCAGAGGGGCTGAGGCCAAAACCCTGCCAAGTTTCAAGAAGATTGGTGCAGGGGTTTGGGGGAAAATGCCCCTCAAGCTGTGGACAAGCAAAACTCGTGCCATGGGTGACACCGTGTGTGTTAAGGTGCAGGGTGAGAGCTGCAGGGATGGTGGCCCCTGCTGTGGTCACGATGCCTGCCAGCTGTCAAGGAGATTGGTGCAGGGAGGTTCTGGGGCCCTGCACCCCTAGCTGCTGATGGGCAAAACTTGTGCCAGGATGCTTGTGGGACTGACTGTCTCTGTCTTGGGGCATGGGAGACACTACTGCAGTCCTGGCTGCTAAGCTACTGTGTTACCAGGTACCAATCAACCATGATTGACTCAGGGACCAGATCAATACACGGGACCTAGCTAATGTAGCCAGTTAATTGCCATCTATTAGCATCTGCAAAACCAGGCTAAGGAGAGGAAAGAATCAATACAGATAATCAACTGCCCCAAGACAGACACAGACAGTCCCACCAGCACCCATGGCACAAGTTTTGTCCACCAGCAGCTAGGGGTGCAGGGTCCCAGAACCCCCCTGCACCGATCTCCTCGACAGCTGGCAGGCTTTGTGGCCGCAGCAGGGGCCACCATCCCTGCAGCTCTCTCCCCGCTGTGCCTTAACACACACACGGTCACCCATGGCATGAGTTTTGCTTGTCCGCAGCTTGAAGTGCAGTTCCCCCAAACCCCTGCAGCAATCTTCTTGAAACTTGGCAGGCTCTGTGGCCTCACCAGGGGCCACCACCCCTGCAGTTTTCACCCCCCTGTGGTGTAACACACAGCCGTGACATGAGTTTGGCTTTCAAGAATTCGGGTTACAGTTTCCCCCAAACTGCTAAACTGATCTTCTTGAAACTTGGCAAGTTTCATGCTCTTCACAGAGGCTACCATTTCTGCAAGTTCCATCCAAATTGGACAAAAAACAACAAAGTTATAAATATTACATTGATTCCCCCATTATACCCTGTGGCCAGATCTCTGAGGCGGCTCTGAAGCTTTGGAGTAGCTTCGGCTGGATCGAGGGGGAAACCCAGGCCGGAGCTCCGGATTGGATCACTGCCATCCGAAGCGGCCAGATCCAAAGCCGGATTGGATAGCTGCCGACTCGCACAGGCCTGGTACTTGTATTTACAACAACTGTCCTGCAGTGGAGTAAATTAGATTACTGCAGCCTAATAGTTTTGCATGTGTAGATAGACAACATTTACTGCACAGCTGACTAATAAGCTGTGCAGTAAACATATTATGTAGACATGCCCACAGTGTATGTGGCTGCAGCCTGATCCTTTGTGGCAATTATTTGCTGCCTCACTGTAAATCAGTGTGTCATTTCTTTGCTGCTGGGGCTTGGAGAGAGAGGTAGGGTTGGCAGTGGGTGTGAAACCATGCTAGAAATAAATTATTGGGAGGGAAGGGGTAGTTGAAGAGCAGTTTGATAGCACTACATATAGAATTGAAATCCTTCCCTATATTCTTGGTGCAGGATCCTGTTTTTTTGGTGGCATAAACCTCAAAGCCTGAGGTTTGTATCCATTCAAAATCTAGTTAGCATTAACTCTTACTAGTAAAGTGTAAAGCCGCAATGCTTATTACCTGGCTCTTGCAAAAAACCTAAGGAATGAGACTGGATCCTCCATCCATTTGATTCACAAAACCTTCCCAGCTCCTTGTAGTCAGCACTTTTTTTTTCCCTCCAGAGCCTTGTTTTGTTTGTTTGTTACTGGTGTTGCCAGTTCCTTTTTTTCCCCCATTAAAAACTGGAACTGTTGCATTGAAGGACCATGAAATTACATTCTTTAGTTGGAATGACTCCGCGTTCACTTTTAATTTTAAAATAAATGGATCAGTGCTCAGTGAACTTTCCTTGCAAAGCCTGGGTTGCCTTCTAAGAAAATATTTAAGTTTACAAAAGCAGGTTTTTCTCTCTCCCTTCTTTGGAATCAGGATAATTTTGTCATTATGTTTTACTAGTTCTTTCTAGTGAAGTTTTGATGAGGACCCATTGCCATAAATGAACCCTGAGCAGCGTTGCTTCTATTCCCACACAAGGAAAAACACCAGGTCTCACACAAGCTGTCAAACCATTCACTTCTTTTAGCAATAAGAAGAATAACAACTGCAAGAAAGTCCTAGTCATAAAGTTTGGAGCCAGATAATATACAAAACTTCAGCCTGAATGAGTGCCTCTTCAGAAGGGGCACTATTTATTTTTTTCTTTAGTGTGACATGTGAGGCAGAAGCCCAACTTACTATAAAAGGGCTGCATACAGATGTTCATTTCTACCAGTAAAAATGTATCTCAAATTTTCCCCAGTGGATAAGTAAAGCAGGAACTGAAGCGTACAGATATTCCACTCCCCGACCCCGACCCTGGGTAGAGAGCCATACAGGCAAGCTAGGCAGCACACACAGCTTTTAAAACCTGCAAGGTTATGAACCAGGACAGGGATAGCTTCTTCAGCCCCGTTACCAGCCTCTGGGACTTTGCAAACCCTGATCCTACCATCCAGCTAGGTACTGCGGTGGTGCTCAAAGCCTGGGGACCAGAAAGCAGGCTTGGAAGAAAACTTTAAACCCCAGCAATCTCCCACAGTCACAAGGCTGCCTGAACCCAGAAAGACTTGCAACTGTAGCACAGCTGTTCCCCATTCCCCACATGCCTCCAATTTCACCAGGAGCCTTACAGGGGGCAGAAGACAATTTTCCTTGCAGCCACAGCATCACTGTCTCCCTGCCCCCTTATTCCTTTGGTTCCACTGGGAGGGTGCCCAACACAGGAAAATGCCCCCCCGCCCCCCGGCTGCCCTACCATTTAGCTGATTGGCAGGATGGGTAGGGGCAGTATTTTCCTGAGCCTAGAACCATCCCAGAGCTCCTGAAGTGTTCCAGACCCACACCTGCCTCCCATTCCACCTCTCTGGGTTGAACAGGAGGAGTGCACTGGGTGGGGAATCTTCCCAGGGTTATGAGGTGTCCTTCTCACCTGAGAGAAATGTACACACATTCAGTTTAGATCAGGAGGAGGAAAATCTTCCTTATAAGTACCTGATCTAACTTCTTGCAGAAGTTGCAGAAATCAATCAATCAATCAGTATAGCTGTTTGTGCCAAGAGAAAGACTTTTCTCCTGGCACAGCTGGAACGGCTGTACATAATTAAGTTTTGTAGAAGAAATTATGTCATAAACCATTGTGGCAAAGACTGAATAAGAGGTGGAAACAGTTAGAAGCCATAATATGGGTTTATTAGCCACAATCTATTTGTACTAAATGAACTATTATATTATTTCATTAAACAATATGGCATTTTTATTATTTATATATTTGTTAGTCATCAACACTTTATCTGCAAACAGTACAAGATGACCAGGCCCCACCCTTTGGGAAAACATGACACATTGGGAAAGGTAGAGAAGGGAAGTGACCTAAGATGGGAGAATTTTTTTCCCCTCAAAATCACCATCAGACTATTTCTTGTGAAAGCAGACAAGATGTGAATGTGGCTTGTTGAATGAGGATACTTGATAATGCTGCAAGTTGTCCAGGTTACAGCCAGCTGCTGTATCAGCCAAGTGAGCCACATGCTCTGTTCTACCACCATATATCTAGCACCAAAAGTAAAGCACAGGCATTGACATGTACACCACTATACAGAGTCTCCCCTCCATGATGGAGAATTTTCCTTTAGGCTGGAATTTCTGGATCTTGAACTGGTGACTGAGCCGCCAGAGTCCAATGACTAGGACAGAGGTGGCCGAATTGCAGCTCAGGAGCTGCATGCTGCTCACTAGGACTCTATGTGTGGCTTGTCAAAAATTGCCCAAAGCCCTGCCTGAAGGACTGCAGGTCATGCAGGCTGCTGAGGTAGGGGCTGTAGTTGTGCTGCATGCCCCGGGGCATGCTCCCCACGGGGAATTTGGCACAGGTCTGGGTCACTCAGCACCCTTCCCTCCCATGCCCGCGTGCCCGCCCCCGCCCTGCTCTCTGGCTCTTGAACTTCCACAGAGAATCGGATGTGACTCCCAGGTTGGGTAACTCTGGCCACCCGTGAAATAGGAGTAAAGCTCACTGACCAAACTTTTCTGCATTGATTCTGAATGACTGTATAAAGAACAATTTCCATCAAATTAAATTATTTTTTCAATCTTAAAACAGCTAAGAACAATACATTTCAACTATGGTAAAAGGTAGCCCACAAAATCACCATAAACAAATAATGGCTTATATTAGGGTTTCAAAGCTCTAATGGAGAACTTTTTAAAGTTCAGAATAACATGTTCACTTTGAAAAAATAACATTAACACTAAAATATAGATATCATAATTCCAAGTTGATAAAACACAAATCAAAATATTTCCCCCATGGATTTGATTGGAACAGTTATTGTCATTTCATAGAGGAATCTTATAAGAAGCTAGGAATTGCCATTGATTGGGTCAGCAAATAGGTCCAACTTAATCAACCTTCTTCTTTCAGCAGGGGGTGCCACCACCTCCTCCTGACTGATGCTGGAGCTGCTGGACCAGGGAGCAGCAGAAGCTTTATGAGCTGCTGCAAACTCTTGCTCTCCCCACCACCAACACCACCTTTGCCTGGACCTACACCCCACACCCCCACCTCGTACTACTAGCCACCAGCTACCACCTACTGCCATGGCTAGTAAGAGGGGACTCCACAATGCCAGTGGGTTCCCTTCACAAGAGACAGCCAC
>NW_005841918.1:1941077-1941450 GCF_000455745.1 Alligator sinensis
GCCTCTCCCGCAGTCTGTTATAAGGCGTAGTAAGCCGGCGGCCCTCTTTCCAGCCACCCTACTGTGTGTGTCCTTGTATTGTTTGCTGCCCCCATTTGCTCATATGAACACCCTCCAAACCCCCTATCCAGTGCAGTTGGAGGAGGCACTGGACCCCAACACAGTAAGCCACCTTCTTTCTCTCCCAAGCAGATGGGGAGCGCACAGCTCCCCTTCCTGCACTCCCAGACCCCTTCCCACCTAGCCTCTGATGGTAAGTTGAGAGCCCTCTGAGGGGGCTGTCACACCAGTGATTAATGAAAAGGGGAGACCTATGGGAGCAGAGGAGCGGGTAACACCTACCCCACCTGGCAGCCAGGAGGAGCCTGCTGAA
>NW_005841918.1:1941465-1945962 GCF_000455745.1 Alligator sinensis
AAATTTCATAGATTTTATAGACATTAGGGCTGAAAGGGACCTTGAAAGATCATCAAGTCCAGCCTCCTGCCCCAGGGGCAGGAAGTCAGCTAGGGTCAAAGGATGCCAGTAAGATAAGCATCCAAACGTTTCTTGAATGAGTCCAGAGTAGGTGCCTGCATCACTTCTGGAGGGAGTCTATTCCAGGTCATGTGGACTCGGACAGTGAAGACATTATTCCTTATGTCCAGGCCAAAATGGTCTTGGAGGAGTTTATGACTGTTAGTCCTTGTTTTCCCTTGGGGTACTCTGGTGAACAGATGTTCTCCCAGGTCCTGATGTACACCCCTTATGTACTTATAGGCAGCCACCAGGTCCCCCCCGAATTTGAGCTTTTCCAGGCTGAAGAGTCCCATGGCTCTCAGCCTCCCTTCCTAAGGCCTATTCTCTTGCCTTCTGATCATGTGTATGGCTCTCCTCTGGACTGTCTCAAGCTTCTCCACATCCTTCTTGAATTGTGGAGCCCAGAACTGGATGCAGTACTTCAGCTGCAGCCTCACCAAGGCTGAGTACAGTGGGAGGACAACATTCTGAGATTTACTTGAGAAGCATCTATGGATGCAAGCCAGAGTTTAGTTTGCTTTACCAGCTGCAACATCACATTGGTGGCTCATGTTCATCTTGTGGTCAGTCATGACCCCCAAGTCTCTTTCAGCCATGGTGCTAGCTAGCATAGCACTGCCAAGCCTATAAGTATACTGCAGTTTGTTTTTTTTCCCCGAGGTGGAGTACTTTACATTTATCAGTATTGAACATCATCAAGTTTGTATCTGCCCACTTACTAAGTTTATCCAAGTCAGCCTGGATCACTACCCTATCCTCAGGTGTGGACACAATGCCCCAAAGTTTAGTGTCATTGGCAAACTTAGCCAGTGTGCTTCTGACGCCAATGTCCACATTGTTGATAAAGATGTTAAAGAGAACCAGTTCAAGGACAGAGCCTTGGGGGATGCCACTGGTCACAGAGCACCTTCTGGGACATCCTGGGCCTGGACTTCACCACAGTCTGGGATGAGCCATAAATCCAGTGCTAACAAGTATGACCAGGGTTTTTTTCACTGTTCCTCTCCCACTTGCAGCCTCCAGCATTTAAGGTCTAGGAAGCCCTAATTCAGAGGCTGTATCCCTAACTCCTGTGCTCAATAGCTGCTGATGCCCCTTTCCTCCAAGAATTTGTCCAATCCCTTTTTTGAATCTGGCTAAACTGTCAATTTCAAGAACATATGGTGACAATGAGTTCCACACTTTATTTACACATTGTATAAAAAAGCATAATTGAAATACTTGGCTATCATTGGTACATATTAATAAGACTTACACAGGTCTATAGAGGACAAAGGAAATTCTAGTTCCAGCTTCTGTAGTCAGATGAATAGACAATACTCCCCCTCTCATTATTCATCTGTCAAATACACAGAAATGCACAAGTCTATTGAAATTAAACATGAAGAGTTCTTGATAGGTCATCTGCTCCATCACCCACTCTTTCTAGGGAAACAGAATTACGTTGTGTATAGTATTAGCCAATACCTTGTCCAGTCTGCTATTTAATATATGAAGCTTCTGCCATTTCTGCCAATTGCTTCAGCAAGTACTTCAGTTATATCTGCTACTCAGCCTAAATGTCCCTTTGTTTAATTTCATTCCATAATAAAACTGTACACAGTTTTCAGATGCTAACTCAGCCATGCATGAGAACACCAGAAATTACAAATACAAGCTCACTCAGGTAGGAAAATCATCTTCTTGTTATCACTGTGCCCTCGTCAGTGGATACTTCTCACCCCCACCCCACTCACACTTGTATTTTATTATATCTCTATACAGCTACCTCTTTATTATATCTCTGTACAGCTACCCTTTTATAGCCAACCAAGAGAAGCTCTTAGTTGTATAATACTGGATTACAATAATTAACTGTGTAGTGGGCATTGTAACATTTCAATTGCCAAATAAGGAATGTTAACCCCAAAATGAGAGAGAGAAGAAAAATATGAACACAGGAAGCTAAACCTTATATAGCATTCATTTCCCTGACACCACATTCTACCACCTCATTTTCCCAATTCATAATTTCTGTATTAATAATTTACAGTTTTAAAACTGAGATAACAGTAGGTCTGGCTGGGTGTTAAATGTGTTGAAAATGAGAGACAATTAAGATATGTGCTGTGAGTTGCAATCATTTTCTGTAAAACAAACTGTTCAAAAAAAAAGAAAAAAACCTTAGCGACAATAGGAAGCCTGTATGTTTCTGGCAGTGGAATCTTCAAAGCATTAAAAAGAAAATAATCACCACTTTGTATTCACTTTTCCCCCCCTGTGCTTACATGACAGACACCCACGTTTCTAAGAAGCTTCTCTGTCACTAGGCAAGACAGAGAGATAGTTTTTAAGACAGGGCTTTTAAACCCTTTCAAAATCAAATGATGATCATTTTCCTCTAATTCCTATTTACTCATCAGAAAACATGAATTTAAAGAAGATCATAAGGCACACAAACATCTATACAGATATTTAATGCAAGATCAGCCTTAGAGATGTAAAAACAACAAAGTGAAATAAGGAAATAAAGTATTCAAAAGCTGAGAGATTCAAATAGGAAGGGACTCAGTTCTCTTCTTATTTACACAGTGGAACATCAGGAATGACTGAAATCAGTGAATTTACACTGATATAAATCCTGTGTGTATGCAAGGGGGTATCAAATGTAAGATTCCCACTACTATTTTTCTAAGCATTGCTGCATATATATTATGGCATATATTAACTAAGGTCCTATGCCTACAAACACTCAAGTGAACAATTTATTGAGGCATTCCTTAAGCGAGGCACCATTAACTCTGACTCCTAAACTCAGAAGGTGATCATAGATGTTCTTAACTCAGGATGCCCTTTCTGAAACATCCTTAAATCACTGTGGACTAAGGCCATTGGATAAACCCCAAAACTATAATTCTAACACGCATGAGTGAAAATGTTGTCTTTGAACATCCATAACTTTAGAAGTACTGAGCCAGATTCATTTCTGTAGTCTTGCTCCCTGGTTCTGCTCCAGGATGAAAAACAGTATGCTCTAGGTGGCTGGCAAGAGTGCAAGGGGGAGGTCTCAGCTGAAGCTAAGTCACTTTAGCTCACCCATCCAATACCACTACCCCCTGGCCTTAGTGTACAAGTCAGAGGTGGGGATGAGACCCATTATCATCTGTTGATGGTTACAGTGCTCTTAATTAGACTAATTGGAATTGTTATAATTAAATGGTTTTTGTGAGAAAAAAATAGATTCCGTTAAACTAAAAATCAGTGAAATTGTGAAATTGTTCACTGGAAAAATTCAGTTTCAGTTAATTTCTGCAACCAGAAATGTTAAAAAGAGAGTTGTAAAAAATTGCTGAAATATCACATCTCATTTTCAAAAGGAAAACTTTTAGTTTCTAAATTGGAAACAATTTCTCCTTTCAAAATAAAACTTAAACAAGAAAAGTTTAAAAGGATAAGAAACTATCTTGATTGACCTTAATTGATTTTATTTTAGTTCATTAATTCATTAAAATATTCATGAGAATTCAACTTTGTATCCTGATTCAGGATGCAAAATTCTCAAAAATGCTCATGAATTGTCCAGCCCATGCCAAAAACTTACTAAATCCTGAATTACTAAACCTGCTTGGCTCTAATGGGTATTACATGACATTTTTCAGCATTTGGTGAGTGCAGAATAGGATCAAATAGGATGCCATGTTTTCACAGCAGCACTCCCTAATACTGTCTGATGTGCTATAAACATACCCAGTGAACCTTCCTATATTTACCAAACGTATCATCCACTTCTTTGTATTTAAAGTTAAACCAATATGCTGATAGAGTATATATCAATATTCAATAGTGTGGGCATGTGGGTTCCCTCATGTCCCCTTTCTGTCATTATGATCACCGGGACTTCTGCCTCAACTTCCCCCACTCTCACCTGCCCCATCTTGATGTTATGCTACTCTTTGAGAGGATGGATGGTGTCTGGAGTGTTGGTCCACCTCACAAGTTTTGGTCTTCTGTAGTGCTCCAACACCCCTACACCTTGTCCTTTTCCTCTCAAGTGATGAATTGTACTTCTCTGCTGATAGTGAGTGAGAGTTACTGGGTCTCAGTTTCTCCCTAACCCTGTTCAGTCACTTGTTCCACAACTGATTGGTCTCTGTCCCCACTAGATAGGTCCCTCTCTTCAGGTTTCAATATTCCAGTCTAGTTCATGATCACTTTTCTTCTCCCTGGGGTTGACGGATCTTGTGTGGTGAAATTTTTCCTCACTGGTCTCCAAGATCCTCAACTAGATGGCTCTATAGGATCCAGGTGTATGTATTATAACCTAATTAGCTGTAACTCAAATGCGCAGGGGATTTTACTTTCCTTTGCTCCCCCCCCCCCCCCCCCCCCCCCACCCCCCGAAAAAACAAAAAAAAA
>NW_005841918.1:1945993-1967846 GCF_000455745.1 Alligator sinensis
TGGGAGTGCTAAATAAAAGAAAAACAGGCTCTCACCCCTTGTTTGTAGTACATAGTCTGGAAGACAAAAAAACCCTCTGAGCCCCAGGCTTGAAGGTCCAGCTAAGGTTCCTGTAGCTCGTTCAAACCTGGTGACTGTTTACTCAATCTGCCCAGGCAAATCCTCCTTTGCCTGGGCTTTCTCAGGGTCCCTTGAGGCTAACCATGTCTCTGTGATTGGTTCACAACCTCTTTTCTGATGGGGCTGGTGACCTTTTTCCTGGGCACTCTCTTTGTGTGTCCCAGTCCCTCTGGTTTGTGGGTCCACCCAACATTACCCTGCCATCCAGCATCACTTACCTTGCTCGATTGGTTGTGTTGGTTGTTCACTCATGGTCATGGTATCCCAGCATCCCACAAGGGTTTGGCTAGCTGAATCTCCAGTACAGCATGGTCCTCTTCCCAGTCTTGCTGAACTGCCTTTTTTCCCATTGACACCAAATGCCGAACCCCTCTTGGCATCCTCCTTTTAAACTGCGTGTGCTTCCTCCCAGGGAAAATCAGAGCTGGCTCCTGGGGCACATGTGCCCCAGACCCTGGAGCTGGTGCACTGCTCTGGTTTTACCCTGGAGCTTTTTCCAACACACCAGGAAGCACAGTCCATCTGGACCTCACTGAGTGAGTTCCACCAACCCCCTTGAAGCTCTTCTCCAGTGTTTTGGGTAGTGCAGCTTGTTCAGATCCTGCCGGGTGAGTTCTCCCCTGCAGCTTGTTTCCAGTGTGCTGAGGAAGCATGGATCACCCAGACCCCAGTGGGTGAGTTTCCCACTGGCACCACCTCTCCCATGGGAGTCTAGCAAGGGCTGCATCTCATCCCCTGCTTCAAATAGTGCTTTGTATTTGTATCAGACAGGTCGATATGATATACGAAGAGTCAAAGTGTGTGAAATTTATTTAAATATCACTCTATGTAGGAGTCTGGGACTCACTAATTTAGTGTATTGTGAGTTTTGCTTCACCACTAAAAAGATCACCTCAGAGCACAAAATGTCATCTAAATTATACTGTATTGAAGTTTAGGCTATGCAGCCAGATGCAGCCATACATCCTTTGTATTTCAAGGCCATTCTCACCTGGTTTGCATCTTTCCTTCTGCTCTGGAGATCTGACTCAGTATAATTTCTACGTGCAGACAAAAGTGTACTTGCTATAGCAGTCTTTTATTTAATGGGTCATTGCAGTCACATTGCTTTTGCATTGTGTTTTTGAAATATGCAAACATAGTGCACTTTTCACAAACACAAAAATCTAAATAGATCAGGAAAATGTATTAAATAAATGTATTAAATAGTATCTAGCTTCAACAGGGTTTGGAATGAATTAATTCTAAACTTATCCTGGGAGACATGTTTATCATATTCTATTCATATGCTTTAAAAAAAAAAAAAAGATAGTCTTTTTTTGACATAACAGCCTATTTTAAATAGCAACAAAGTCACAGCCCTCCTGAAGCTGTGCCCATCACTATGGCTGACGTGATGCTCTACAACCCCTTTATCATGGTATTTTTGCACAAGAATGTTACAGAAGGTGTGTCTACATGTGCCTCTTTTAAGCAGGCTTAGCTTAAAATTGTCATTTTTAAGGCGTATTAAGGGCACCTATGTGTAGACACGCCCCCTTAATGCACCTTAAATATGGTGATTTTAGGCTATGTGCGCATAAATTTGACACCTGCATAAAGCAGGTGTCAAATTTAGGTGCAAATAGCTAAGTCACATTAGCACACATGTGGACATGCTAAAGAGCCTTAACACGGTGTGTGTCAATGGGCACACACCACATTAACGTTTCTGTACCTATGCTAATGTGACTTAGCTATTCACAGCTAAATTTACGGTGCATTAGCATGTCCATGTGCAGACGCACCCCTAAATCACCTTAATGCACCTTAAGCAAAGGCACATTAAGTTTAGGCATGCATAAATACACGTGTAGACACACCCATTGTGTCAGATTATAAAGTCAGATTTGGAGAAAAACAACACAAATGTTGTCAAGCACCTATCAGTTTTGACCACTTGTTATTCTTATTTGTGTTGCAGTTGCACCTGGAAGTTCTAACCAAGAGCAAATTGTGCTAGGCAGGACCAAATGAAGATGCAGGCTTTGAAGTCTGCTGAAGGCATGTGATAAGATCAGAATCTTAGTTTTTAGTGTACAAGACTGTATGTTTTGCTCAAATGGATGCAAACAAAGCTTGAAAATGAGATCCAAGAATGAATACGCCAGGATAATACTCTAAGGTGTGTGAATTGACCAGTTCATTCTTAAGTCTCGATCCTGTGGTCTTCCTATTAAGGGGTTTGTGCCATAGCTTAGAGGTAGGGCCATAATACAGAGGTGAAGCTAAAAGGGGGAGAAGCTTTCAGGAATAGATTAGAGGGCAGATGATATGGTTGGCACCTGGAAGAGGTGGACAAGGCTTTCTTTAATCAATTGAGGAAAGCTTCCAAATCACAGGACCTGCTGCATCTCATGGAGGACTTTAATTATTAGAACAGCTTCTAGGAAGGAAACACAGTAGTGCAATGTATGAACAGTCCATTAAAAATAGCCTAATATCATCTGTCCATAAATTAAAAAAAAAATTGCTTTCTTAAAAATAATAAGTCTTATGCTCATTTTAAGTTTCATTGCCTAACTAAAACTACATTCAAAGTAAGCATCAGTGCTAGACAGAGAGAGCAGAGCAACACCACCTCATGTCTAAGTGGAACTGCTGTTTAGAACAGTTAATTTTCTGGGTTTTCTGGATCACTATAACCTTCATAGCTCCTTGTAGCAGAGAGACAGCTGCAGAACTGGGGGGGGAGAGGTTATGTGGTGGGTAGGGATTTGTGCTGGGACAGGAGGAGTGCAGCTCATGGGGATATGTCTGGGGAATGGGTTGGGATTGACAGCAAGATGCAGGGTGTATTTGGGGTATTAGGGTAGGAGCAGGGAAGTGTGAAACCACTCCCGAAGTCACAACCCCCCAAAAAAATCTTTTTTTTTTTTTTTTTTTTTTATTCACAGTAAAAACACATGAGAAAAAACATTTCTCAGTAAAAAATGTACAGATTGGCCACAAAAAAAAAAAAAAAATTCTTGGGTTGGCAACCTTGTTCAGTCTCCATAAACAAAGTCAGCTACTAAAGGATGAGTACAGTTCTCAGCAAAAATAGGGAAGAAAACAAACAGCCCATAGTAGAGGCAGAGCAGGTGAGGGAGTATTTACAGGAACCAGATGCTTTCACATTTGCCTGCCTGGATAGGATATACCCTAGAACAAGTCATGCCTCACCAACCTGATGATAAGGCAACAGGAAACACTTGAAAGCCTTGGAATGTTACTATCAGAGATGTCTTTGCAATATCCTCCAGAACAATTGGAAGGACAAAAGAACAAATGCCAGCATTCTAGCTCAAGCAAACACCACTAACATCAAAGCCATGTTTATACAGCACCAGCTGTGTTGGATAGGACATGTCAAAAGGATCCCTTACAACTAGTTCCCACAACAGGTTCTATATTCCCAACTCAGTGATGGTCGCCACTTAAGAGTTGTGCAAAAGAAAAGATCTGGGGACATTTTGAAGGCCAATCTTAAGAAATGCAATATTAACATAAATAGTTGCCAGTCTCGAGCACTGAATCATCCCCAATGGTACTGCCATCTGCAAGAAGCCATAAATCACTTTAAGCAAACTCACTAGGGAGGCAGACAGACAAGAGATACAAAAGGGAAAGTGTAGTGACATGACATTACCTGGATCCACTCCTTCTCCCCAGAACTTTTTGCCATATCTGCAGCAAGACATGCAGATGTCAGATCAGCCTCTTCAGTGATCTCTGCACTCATGGATGACTTCACTGTTTACTTGAAGACTGTCACCTTCATATCAAGGGACTGCTGCTGTTGTTGACAGTGAAAGTAAGAGGTTCTGTGGATGGGGGAGAACAATGGATGTGATACACCTTGACTTTAGCAAAGCTTTTGACTCTGCCTCCCATTATTCTTATTAATAAGCTAAAAAATATAGACTAGATCAAAATACTATAAGGTAGATACATAACTGGTTGGATCATCATGCTCAATGAGCAGTTGTCAATGGCTTAATGCCTTTCTGGGAGGAGGGAACAAGTTGGGCTCCCCAGGGGTCTGTCCTGAGGCCATTATTGTTCAACATGTTCATAATTATTTGGATGTAAATGAGAGTATTTACAATGACACCTATTGGGGTGGAGTTGCAGACACTTTGGAGGTTAGTACTACTATCCAAGATTACCTAGATAGACTAAGAAAATGGTCCTCAGTCAACCAGATGAAATCATGAAACAACTGCATGCACAAATACAGACTGGGGAATGACTGGCTAGGGTACAGTACTGCAAAGAAGGATGTAGGGATTACAGTGGACCATAAATTGAATGTGAGCCAACAGTGTGCATTTTTTTTTTGGAACAAAAATCAATGGCATACTGGGTTGTATTAACAGGAGCTTGACTTGAAAAATCAAGGAAAGTGATTCTTGGGCGCTGTTTGCCATTGGTGACGCTTCATCTGGGAATACTATGTCTTGTTTTGGACCCCACACTTCAAGAAAGATGTGAACAAACTGGAAAGAATCCAGAAGAAACAACAAAATAATAGAGGACTGAGACGCATTACTTATGAACAAAGGCTGAAAGTACTAGGGTTATTTAGTCTGGAAGAGAAGACTGAGAAGAGATCTGATAACAGTTTTCACATACCTGAAGAGTGATTATGAAGAGAATGGACACACCCTTTTCCCTGTGGCTTTAAGAGAAAGGACTAGGAGCAATGGCATCAAGCTGCAGCAGAAGAAATTTAGGTTGAAGATTAATAAAAATTCTTTTGACTGGTGGTTAAAAGCACTGGAACAGGTTACCTAAAGTGGTTGTGAAATGCGCATCCCTGGAAACGTTCAATTGCAGACATAGGCGATGTTTGGGTGGGGGGGAAGGGGGTCACATGCCCCCCCCAAAATTGGCTGCTGCCAAAGCCGTCACAAGCGGCCCCCACTCAGCCTGCCCTCGCTACCAACGTCACTGCAGCCACCTGTGGGTAGTCCCCACTCACCACCACCATGCCCCTACCACCAACACTGCCATCACTGCCTGCTGGTGGACACCGTGCCCCACCCCAGCCTCAGGAGGCATGCGTCATTCATGAGTGTAGAGTTAGACAGACATTTGGCTGGTATGGTTTAGTAAGGAATGATCTTGCCTCAAGCAGGGGCCTGGACTAGAGGATCTCATGAGGTTCCTTTTAGCCCTACTTTCCTATGAGCTATGTGGGTTATGCTTACAAACAAACTTACAATGTAGAATGGATAAAAGAAAAAGCAAACACCTTCCCCACTCCCAAATGATAGTTCTTAGAATTTAACATAGGAAATACTGATAATACATAGGGAAGCAAAACCTTGAGGTTACAATTCATGCATGCAGAAAAGAGTCATTCTTGGCAAGTTACTGACAAGGTGAATTTCCACATTGGGCAAACTTTTAATTCTAGATTTTTCCTATTGCCTGGATCAGGGGTGGGCAATTTCTTTGGCTGGAGGGCCACTTAATGAGTTTTGATGAGCTGTGGAGGACCGCATGCAATATCTTTCAGAAGATATCATTTTAACAAATTATAGATTTTACAAAAAGCAAATCATATACTCAAAACCAAACATCTATTATTACACTATATTTTAATTTTTTTAATTGTCCTGGTTTATGTTTTTCTGAGAAGTGTACGTAGAGGCAATTGCATAATAGCTTAAAATAAAGTCTCATTCTTGCATATTGTGTTGGGGTGAGGTGGGGAAGGATGTGGGGAATTGGGTGAACATGTGTGTGGGGGCGCTATCCACATGCTAGGTCCCAGGAGCAGCCCCACTAGGAAGCTGTGCATGCTGGCTGGGGCCAGGGCCTGAGCAGATGAGGCTTGGCCCCATATGAAGAATTGTAGTCTGGATACAATTAATTCATGTGCACCCACCCACAGACTACATCCAGTCAGCTGGAGGGCTGGATCTGGCCCTCGGGCCATAGTTTGCCCACCCCAGCCTAGAATATTCATGTAGAACTGTAAAAAAATAAGTCTGGAAGAGTTCCTGAGATGATATCAAGTGCATGCCAGCTCAAGACAAGATCAGGTATACACAGGTCCCCCTCCCTGCCAAGAGAATGTTGCCTAATCTGTTGTAAAATGCTCCAAAGGTGAAGATTATGTAAACTGTCTAGATAATCTATTCTAGAGCTTTAAAGATTAAGGTTTTCTTAAAATCTGGCTGAAATCGTTTTCGCTTCAAATTAAACTGATCCCTACTTGTCCTTCCCCCACTGACTCTAGAGAACAATTGATCACAACCGCCTTTGTGTATGTACCTTTTATGTATCAGAAGACTGTTATGTCCTCCAGCAGAAGCCTTCTTTTATTAATTTACACGAGCATAGGATTCTGGACTGGAAGGAATTACTGTAGGTCAAATCTGTTCCTCTGCAACTACAAGTTGCAGTAAAAAACAAAAAAAGTCCAAAAGAACAAATGTCCTCCCCCCTCAGAATACCACAAACCACAAACACCCTTCAGCTTTGACATGCCAACCACCTACCTGGCTAAAAACTGCTTTAAAACTCAACTGCCCCCTACAGCTTGGATGCCACATCTCACCTTCTGACTATGCTTTCTAGGTCCGATGTCTGCTATTGGATCTTGTAATGCACTATAAATAAACTCAAGAAGACCCGTGCTGATGAACACTTTCCTTATTGAAAGCAACCAGATGCAGTGGTCCAGTGTTTCCTGAGGATACCAACAAACTGAAAAGCCTTGACTGGTTTTAACTTTCACCTTCAAGATTACCTTCCCACCCTCCTGGCTCACAATGCTTTCCATGAGCTAATCAAGCTTAATCTTGAACAAATTACATGTCTTTTCCTAACTAACATGTTTGGAGAGTCTTTTTAGAGAATTTCACCCCTTGATGGTAAGAAGCCTTCTACACATTTCTAGCCTTAATGTATTTGTGACAAGTGTATACTCATCTTAAGGGTAGTATCGGCTCAAGTTAGACTGAAAGATTTCTTCTCTCTCTCCAACCCTCCAACATTGCCACCTGATATATTTATAAAAAGTAATGTTACTTTTTCTCAACCTTAATTTGTGAAACTAAACAAGCCAAGTTCTTTTAATCTTCTCTCTCAAATTATTTTCTGCAATCCCCTAAATCAATACAGAAGCCTTTCTTTGGAGTTACTCCAGATTAAAATCCACTTTTTGACAAAAGTAATCACAGCTGTACATTATATTCCTCATCAGGTCTTACCAATGCTTGGTATAATATTACGAATACCTTTCTGTCTCTATTGAAAATAGCTGCATAGTACATTGTAAGGCTATATAAGCTTTTTTCATGGCATGTTGCAACAGAAGATCATAGATAATGTATGATTGATCATTTCACCCAAATAGAGGTCTTCCATCCTCTGTTAGTTTGAGTTGATGAGCTCCCAGCTTATTGACAAATACATTCCGTTATTTAATGGCATATGTTTATTTAAATGGAGAAAAATGCTCCACTATGCACACTGCTAGTCTTGATAAATGAATAGAAAACCTTACTTCTGAGAGCTTAGTCCTTCTTACCCTGAGGTGATGGAGCTCTGCTGATTTGCATCAGTTGAATATCTGACCTAAAAAGTCTAACCACTCATTGTCTCCACGGGACGTTTATAGAGTAAAAAAAAAATTAAAGACTTATTTGATTCCTCATCTCAAAGAGACGTTTTTCCCTTGATCTGCAACATCACTCCTTTTGTTAAAAATACAGTATCACATTGCACGTTTTTATCCAAACTGCTGTCTTATTTTTCATAAATACTTTCCAAGTATATTCCTCCCACTGAATGTGGGATTGACATTTTGAAATATTCCCCTCACCCCCCACCAACTCTACATATTTCAGACTGAATCATAATCATGGAAGGATGTGGATAAGGGTGTCACATAATGCAACCAAGTAAATGCAATGAAGCAGATAATCCAGCTTTTTCATAGACTTCATAGACTTCATAGACATCAGGGCTGGAAGGGACCTCGGAAGATCATCGAGTCCAGCCCCCCGCCCAAAGGGCAGGAAGTCAGCTGGGGTCATAGGATCCCAGCAAGATAAGCATCCAGTTTCATCTTGAAGGTGTTCAATGAAGGCGCTTGAACCACCTCCGGTGGCAGGCTGTTCCAGACCTTGGGGGCTCGGACAGTAAAGAAGTTCTTCCTTATGTCCAGCCTGAAACGATCTTGAAGTAGTTTGTGACCATTCGACCTCGTCATCCCTTGGGGCGCTCTGGTGAACAAACGTTCCCCCAGATGCTGGTGGTCACCCCTGATAAACTTGTAGGTGGCCATCAGATCACCCCTGAGCCTGCGCTTTTTCAGGCTAAAGAGCCCCAGGGCTCTCAGCCTGTCATCGTAGGGTCTGCTTCCCTGACCTCTGATCATGCGCGTGGCTCTTCTCTGGACTCTCTCAAGCTTCTCCACATCCTTTTTGAATTGTGGAGCCCAAAACTGGACACAGTACTCCAGCTGCGGCCTCACTAAGGCCGAGTACAGGGGGAGAATGACGTCCCAGGATTGAGAATGCTTGAGAAGCATCTATGGATGCAAGCCAGATGAGTGAAGACATTTTTTTTCCCACGGACAAGTAACAAGGGCACACCTTGTGTTGTTGCTACTTGTCCCCGGGGAATGCCCATGCTACATGTGGCAGGTTAATGTGGGTGGGCGCATGCACACATGCAAGCACTTGTGCCTGCAGCAGCTCAAATAGAAGCAGTGCAAATTTGAGCCGGGGCTTTTTGCCTCAGAGCACATGCTTGGACATGCACTTTGTTGTGGAGCAAATTGTGCCACTTGGGGCAAAATAACCGGACACCACGATGAGTGACTTCCATCGATTACTACCCTCTGGGTCCGACCCCGGAGCCAATTTTCCAGCCAGTGGATCGTGGAGGACCCAAGGCGACAATTGGCCAGTTTCTCCAAGAGGCAATCATGGGACACCAGATCGAAGGCTTTTTTGAAGTCAAGATATATGACATCAATCTCTTCTCCCTTGTCCAGGTGATAGGTCACCTGGTCGTAGAAGGAAATGAGATTGGTCAAGCAAGACCTACCCGCAACAAACCCGTGCTGGCTATCCCTTAAGATGTTGGCGTCGGCCAGTCCATTAAGGATGGCCTCTTTAATAAACTTTTCTAAGATCTTCCCCGGGATAGAAGTCAGGCTGATGGGCCTATAGTTAGCCGGATCCACTTTCCTCCCTTTCTTGAAGATAGGCACCACATTGGCCTTCTTCCAGTCTTCAAGCACTACACCAGAGCGCCAAGAGTTTTCAAAGATCCGTGCTAGAGGCTGGGCTATGATGCTCGCCAGCTCCTTGAGTACCCTGGGGTGAAGATTGTCAGGGCCAGCTGACTTGAAGGTATCCAGCTTCTCAAGATGTTCCTTCAGAAAGTCAGCATTAATGGAGGGCAGGGGATCACCCTCACCCGGACTTCCCGGCCCTGTAGCGGGCATGGGCGTCCCATGGGACTGATGAAAGACTGACGCAAAGTACCTATTTAATAGGTTAAAAGTATCCTCCTATTTAGCAGGGGTCCAATGTTGCCCCTGCTTTTCCTCCCTGCTTTTCATCCCAGGGATTTCAGAATGTTCTAAATACTTAATTGTTTCAGCAGTCTCAAAATTTTCAAATGGACCCTTTTTTCCTCAGAAATTCACCTAAAATACAAAGCAGTAGAAGACAAAAATCCCCAGTCATAATACTTAGGAGTGGGTTTTAATCACTAACATACAGGCTGTTAGCTTGGAGCCCTGCTACATGTTCAAATTAAAGCTGGATAGAAACCAGCTATAGAGTTGTTACACATTTTCAAGCACCAACTTTATGGCTGGTTGGCTCTTTGTATAGCTAGATAGTCATTTTTATTGTGTGATAAGTTACTTTGCATATGGCTGGTCTCATTTTATTGTGCAATTAATCAGTAAATTGCATAATATATGTAATGTGTAGCAAGGGCTCCAGACAGTACTTCTCATGTTCAACTGCATGTTTCAAAAGTGTGCATAGGAAACAGGAAGACAAACTTGTCTATGTAAACTCCTAAATTTAAACAGATTCAGCATTTCTGAATAAATCTCTTGTAAGAGAGTTTCTACACAAAGAAATCCCTGGGTGATTTATTGGCAATAATAATACTTAGTAACAAAGTACTTTACAAACCATTAATTAATCCTTGTGAAACCCACTCTAATGTAGGCAAGTATTAATAGCCAATTTCAGCACAAGGTTATGTGATCAAAAATCCACACAGAGTGAATCGCTTGCAGAGCCAGGTTTGAGAAAGCTGGATTCTAGTCCTGTACTCTCTCTGTACTAAGGAGTGGTACATCAGTCTAAAATATGATGACAGATATGAGCAGTAAGAAGACTGAATTGTCTTCTAGGCATAAGAAAAGAGATTATTTACTATAGGAAATACAAGAAATCTAGAACCAGGAGCATTATCACTATACTTTTGAGCCAGCCAATAAACTGTTGTGAGTAATATTAGCTTGGAATGTTGGCAAGATTTCATTGAATAATTATTTGTGAATGCATTTTTCCCAACGCAACTGCAGATGACTGCACATTAGATTATGATAATAGGTTATTTATGTTACAATAGCATGTGTAGGCTGAAATCGAGTTTGAGGCTCCTTTGAGTAATACAGTGTACAAGATCTGGTCCTTCTCATAAACAGCATACAATCTAAACTTGAAGAAAGACACAATTAGTGAGCAATGAGTGACTGCGTGTGACAAATGCTAGGAGAGACAAGACATGGAAGATTGGATATAAACTCACATACTTTCATACACAGATAGCTATTGCCATTTCATGCCTCCAAATCATCTGAAAATTAGTCTTGTGTGTGTGTGTTTTCTTCATAAATTTGATATTGAAGTGACTTGATCAAATCAGACATCTCTAGCCGCTTGACAAATTAGCTCCCATTGGTTATGCTGGCTTGTTATGGGCATCACATTAGACGTGAGCAGGGAGATGAGGTACCATTAACATGGAAGTGACTGTACTAAAACACATGGTAGATCTCTAGACGTGCCTATTATAAACTATATTTTCCCCAAATTCTGAGCATGTTCAGAGTGATACGTATTTGCTATTGATGGTGTTGGTAACTTTTATATAGTATATATAGTATATAGTATATAGTATATATATATATATATATATATATATATATATATGAATAACTTTTATATAGTACTTTCCAGGTGATTGTATATGAAATTCCCTCTTTTTTTTTACTACGTTCATTCACTGACACAAAGCTAACTGAAATCAATAGTACTGTTTCCATTAATTTTGTGGGCTTTAGATCAGACCTTATTTATCATGCTAAATTGGCAACATTGGCAATATAACTGGGTGAGTGTAGTGAGGCCCCTACTCCATTACTAGAGGAAGCCGAGTGTCAAGGGTAGAGGGGCTTGACCCTCCACCAGTTTGCTGCAGTTCCATATCTGCTCCCCTCTCTCTCGCACTGCTGGGAGCCTCCCCTCTTTCAGGACTCCTACAGCCTCCCTGCCTCTAACCCAGGCTCACATATACTGAGCTCAGGTCACCTGACCCTTGTACGTCTGCCCTGGGTCCTGCAGGGCTGTCCAGCTCTGTGCCTAGCATCGTTCTCATTCCTGACCTTTCCACTTGCTGTGATAAAGCCCTCGTCAAATAAAATGAGTGCATGTGTTGGTGGGGGAGGAGAGAGAGAGATGAAGGGAGGGAACTAGCCAGAGGAAAAGCACACCAGGCCCCAGGGAGATTGAAGGGCTCCTTGGGGAGAGAAGTAGTAGTAGATCTAACACGGCTTCTCCACAATAATACATTCCTCAGAAATCCTATTCTACCATCAGACTTCACTGAGGTTGGATAGAGAGAAAAGTAGCAAGAGTGCTAAGAGCTATGCCAGCCCCCTATAAAGATGTCCAAAGATAGGTGGGATGCCCTACTAATCTCTGATCATCCATCTGTGGAGCCATCCACAGGGAGTGGAAAGAAGAGTGACTGGACATAGACCCAATGCGATAAAGGGCTTCTGTGAAAATAGTAACGACTTTATATAAATCCTGGGGGATCTTTGAGTTGAGGATTAGTACCTAAGGTTTCTCACTTGAATGGGACAACCCTGTCCTCTCACAGAACAATGAGAGGGGAACTCTATCAAGTGATTCTCAAGGACTTTGCTGTCTTCAGGACTGCTTGTGAGCAGAGTGAGACTCCTTAAGGCCATGGAGAAAGATAAGTACAGGACTTCCATATAATCTGTAAAATTATAATGACTCATTGGGTCATTATCAAATTTTCTTGAATGTAAAATTCACTTTTTCTGTATTAGATAAAGAATGGTACTGATGAGTCCCTTAATCCAGCACATGTTTAAAAAGACCTTTCAACGAATAGATCAGAGCAATAGGTGATCTAAGGACTATTTATGGTCAATATTTTTTTCAGTAGAAGCTTCCCAAGAGAAACACAGTTTATCTAGACCTATTGCTCCTGCCATCCTCAGATAAGAACATGAACAATAGTAGGTATATTATGTTTCCCAATACCTTTCAGCAGCTATACAGATTCCAGAACAGCCAAAGCACTAGGTGCTCCAATATTTTAACTACAAACCATGATTTCTCTGGCTGGCATTTATTTTGTAGGACCAAAGCTGGTTGAAATGTACCTGCTTGAAATAACTGGCATCAAGTTAGAATTATTCTTTTTTTTTTTAAATGGGATTTCCACATCCCCAGTGTCTTTATTGGTGGGAAGGGCAGAATTTCAACAGAGAATGATGCCTCATGCAACAAGATTAAATGTAAAGGCTCAGCTGTATGTTCTTGGAGGTCAGAGTTGTTGGTTTGTTGTATAAAGAACAAAATAAACAATAGTTTGTTTTTAAACCTAAATGTGTACACTCAGGCACAACCCCAGTCAGAACTTGCTGCTGGTTGAAGTCCTGATCCAAAGCTTATTGATGTGAATAGGAGTTTTTCCAATAACTTAAATGGTCATTGGACCAGGTCCTGAATGTAACTCCATACTTCATTTTCACTGAAGTATGCAAGCAATCTTTGTAATTAAAGTAGGTCTTCTATATAAATGGGTTCCTGAAAAATAACTGTGCCAAGATTCTTGGTTTCTCTTTTGTGCTCTTCACTTGCCTTGCCTGTATACTTCATTGTGTTCTCAAAAGCCTATTGCACTTATTCCAGCAGTAGTCAGTCAGGTACTTCATTCCCTGGTTGTGGTTCAAAATGCTTCCTCTCTCAGAGCTAAATATTTGCTCCAGATATTAATGAGCTAGCCCTCCCAGATGTACCTTTAGGGAGTAGTATGTACTGCTAAGGGTTCTCTGTTCAGTTGTCCTAAGCATCTAGCTCTAGTCCTGGATTGTGAACCTCTCTACCTAGAAGGATGGGTGGCTTTTAAATGGGGGTAGGTCTAAAAGGTCCCCTGCTTCCAACTAGTGCTACAGTAATGGTCCCAGCTGGGTTCCATGACAGCCTAAGTAGTCCCAACTCCTCATTTCTTCGACTGCCCTAGGACCTGACCTTTGAAGTCCATGCAGCAAACAGCCTTTGGTCTGAGTATACCTCCTAGGCTGGTCTCCTGCTTCTATCCTGATCCCTGGTTCCTGGGCTTTCTTTCTCAGTTTCTAGTTTAGCCTTCTGCCCTCCTGTCTCTGCCTTCTGATTTTGAATTGTCCTCTTCATTTCAGCCTCTGGTATTGACCCCTTGACTACAGATTTCAAGCATCTGACTTTAGCCTGGTATGTTGGATCCTGCCTCCTAGTCTTGCCCCTGGATTTTGCATGTTTGAGTACTGTCCTCCAGTTTTTGACCTCTGCCTGACTTCTAACCATCCACCAGGACCTGCAGCTTTATCCACTTCACTGACCTGAACTAGGTTTCCCTGGCATCCTCCAGCGTGGAATAGCTGTTTCTTATAGCAGAACATGACATGTCAAAGGCATTGTCATCATAGATGCATAGATGCTAGGGTCAGAAGGGACCTCAACAGATCATCAAGTCTGCCCCCCTGCCTAGGCAGGAAAAAGTGCTGGGGTCAGATGAGCCCAGCCAGATGCCTATCCAGCCTTCTCTTAAAGACCCCCAAGGTAGAGGAGAGCACCACTTCCCTTGGAAGCCCATTCCAATTTTGGCCACCCTTACAGTGAAGAAGTTTTTCCTGATATTTAGCCTAAATCTGCTCTCTGTCAGTTTGTGGCCATTGTTCCTTGTTACCCCAAGAGGTGCCCTGGTGAACAGAGCATCTCCGATCCCTTGCTGCATCCCTCTAATTAATTTGTAGGTGACCACAAGATCACCTCTCCGCTTTCTCTTGCAGAGGTTGAAGAGGTCCAGGTCCCTCAGTCTTTCCTCATAGGGCTTGTCCTGTAAGCCCCTAACCATACGGGCGGCCCTCCTCTGGACCCTCTTGAGTCTATCAATATCTTTCTTGAAGTACGGCACCCAAAACTGGATGCAGTATTCCAACTGTGGTCTGACCAGTGCCCGATAGAGGGGAAGTATCACCTCCTTGGTTCTATCTGTCATGCATCTGCTGATGATTGATAAAGTGCGGTTAGCTTTGCTGATGATTTCATCACACTGATGACACATGTTCCTCTTGGAGTCCACTATAACTCTGAGATCCCTTTCCACTTCTATGCTGCTGAGAGGGTCACTTACCAGCCAGTAGGTGTGCTGGATATTTTTGCACCCTAGATGCAGCTCTCTGCACTTGTCCTTGTTGTACTGCATCCTATTGTGTGTGTACTGCCCACTTTCCTAACCTGTCCAGGTCTGCCTGTAATCATTCCCTACCCTCCGGAGTGTGCACTTCACTCCAAGATTTAGTATTGTCCACAAACTTGGACAGAGTAGACTTCACACCCACATCCAAGTCACTGATGAAGATATTGAAGAGTGCAGGTCCAAGGACCGAGTCCTACAGGACCCCACTACCCACATCCTTCCAGGTCGATCTACTATCCATCTACTACCACTCTCTGGGTGCGACCGCTAAGCCAATTTGCCACCCACCGGACAATGTAAACATCTATGTCACAGTCTCTTAATTTATTTATGAGAATGGGATGAGATACCATATCGAAGGCCTTGCTAAATCCAAGAAAATGACATCCACTTACCTCTACTCCTGCATCTAAGCATTTTGTGATCCTGTCATAAAATGAAACCAAATTTGTCAGGCATGATCTACCTGCTACAGATCCATGCTGATTTCTCTGCTGCACCATCATGCCAGATCTTCTAACAATATCACCATGTTTGAAAGAATGGAGTAACATCAGCCAACATCTAGGCAGAACCAGTCTTGGGCAGAAAATAGAAGTAGCTTGAGCAGATAGTGTAGTTTGAAAATGAAAGCCATGATAAACTGCCCCCTCAAGTGCCTCCCAGACTGTTTCCTTCCACCCACCTACAATTAGTACTCTCATCCATGAACATATGGTCTTTGGGAATAACGACATTCCAAAGAAGGACCACTACTTTGGGCCAGAAAAGCTTTCCAGCCAGCAGGAACAGGCAGAGAAACAGACAAAGCACATCCTGCAGACAGGAGTGCTACAATAATTAAACCATCAGAATCCTTTCCACAGGGTTCACCAGGATATCTTCTTTGTTCTGTAGATTAGCTTGCTACAAAACTCCCATTCTACATATCATAGTTTCAACATCTCAGTATCATTCCAGTTGTGCTACATACTGTCCTTCTCCTTTCCATCCTTTTTCATGCTGCCATGACTCCTATTCCGTCATACAGTTCTTTGCCCTGTCTCGCTCCCTTTGTCTGTCTGTTCAGCTAATTCCATAGAAACAAACTTTCTCCCAAAGGATTAAAACATATATTGTGCTATTGGCATGGTGCTGGCAACCTTGATTATTCTGTTAATATCTTATCATCCTCTTCCTGTAACCTTTTTCCATCTGGTCCATATAGACTATAAATTATTCTGGGAAGGGATTGTATAATATCAAAAAGAATGAGGCCCTATTCCTGATTCATCCCTAAGCGCTATCATATTACAAATATATACCACATATAGCAAATAAATCACCATTGTCCTGATTTATAAAATACTGCAACTTTTGAAGACTCTTTATTAGCTTCCAATGGCACATACTATTGCTAGGAAGCATTTGAGGGCTGCTTACCAGTCTCCAGTCATATCAACAACCCCAACTGAATTCTGACAAATCAAAGTATTAATCTAAACTAAAGCAGAAATCTGGAAAGAATGTGCCAAGACAGTTTCAGCATATCAAAAAAAAAAGCTATCTTTTAATTTGGTATTATACTAATTGCCTCTTGGTATGTACAGGTTTGGTTAAACAATATTTAGCAGAGATATAATGCAATCATTCAGTGTTGGTAACACAAACTGGAAAAAAAGTTACTGACATTTATAGAACCATTACTAGGGAACTTATCCACTAAAATTAAGATAACACTTGTACTGCAAATATGAAATATTTTTATACAGAAATGGCCCTCAAAATTTATCCTTTGAGTTAGAAACTGTCAATACATTACCTAGTCCTGCATTTACTTAGGCATTTATGGCAAGAGGGATAATAAAATATGAAAAGATTTATGGGCAATAAGGGAAAATATGTTCATAAGTCACAAATGGACTGTGAAACCCTGTCTTGGCACTGCAGAAATAAAAGGCAGTTCATCAGCTTCACGTACAGTGCTGGAATTGAAATAGAATGGTCAGGCATTGCTAATGTGATTAAGTCACTTGATTTCACGGTTCTAAAAAAGTAACTGAATTGATTCAAATATGATTTCAGCGTATTAGTTACTTGTGCACTATGGGTCAATAAACAATTGTTGATGTGGGGTATCTTAACCTTGAAATGTTTAGGATTTAAATCAGGTTTGCACTTCAGAGAGGAGTATTGTTTCAAACTAAATTCAAAACCCTTTCAATTGTAACCTTTGTATCCTTAAGTAACACTAGCTACCTAGTCTAGCTTTACCTGACCTAGCCAAAAGAGGCTCCTAAAGAACACTCATGTCAGGTTATTTCAGCGCCTTCAAGTGATTCAGGATGTCATGTAACTAGCATCTGTCACAGAGCTGGACAATTATTTTCGCTGGAGGGAGGGCTGCTTAACGAGTTTTGGTGAGCTGTCAAGGGCCACATAGCTGACCCGCCCACTGACAGATGTCCTGCCTCCTAGTCACTATCTTGGTACTGGAATCCCTGCCCCAAACCTCTGAACTTTTCCACCAGAACTCCCTCCCCTTGCCCCAGAAGTACTCCTTTTGGAAGAGGGGGGTTGCCATCTTGAAACTAAAAAAATCAAAAAACCCAAAGAAACAAATCATATATTAAAAAAAGGAAACATCTACTATAACTTATATTAATTTTATTAAAAAATATATTTTTATCCCAATTTACGTGTGTTTGCATAGTGTATCTAAAGGTGATTGCATAATAGCTCAAAATACAGTCTAACTCTTATATATTGTATGTGGGAAGATTAAGAGGGTTATGTGGGGGCTGTGTGGTTGGGGAGTGGGTGTGTAGGGTGTGTATGTAGAGTGTGGGTATGGTGAGTGGGATGTGTGGGGGAGGGTGGTGGGTGGGCATGGAGGGGTATGGATGTGCGGGTATGTGGGAGGGTGTGGGTGTGGGTATGGTAGGAATGGGAGCATGTACAGGGATTGTGAGAGGGTGTGAGTGTGTTTGGTGGTATTGTGGGGCTGGGGTGTGTGGGAGGATGTTGATGTGTGTGTGTGGATATGGTGCAGGGTGTCGGAGTGTGTGTGGGTGTGTGGGATTAAGGTGGGGGGTTGGAGTGTGTATGGGGGTTGTGGGAGGGTATCAGTGTATGTTGGGGGTATGGTGGGAGGCGGGGAGCCAGCCCTGCCTGCTTGTCTCAGCTGCAGCAAGCAGTTCCTGGCTGCAAGTCCAGGACCCATGTACCATGGCACACGGCCAGCCCAGCCTGGCCCAGCCCAACATGTTTCCAGATGCAAGGCTGGAGACCGCATGGCACAGCATGGAACCAGCCTCTCTTGGCACGGCCCATCCCCTCCATGCCACACCGCATGGGTCCTGGCCTTATAGCAGGGAACTGCACACCGCAACTTGGATGAGTTTAGCCTGGCTGGCTCCATGCTGCACTGCGTGGGTCCCAGTTTTGCAGCCAGGACTGTGTTGTGCCAGGCCAGGCTAAGCGCTTGCTGGGGCCACTGGGGCTGTTCTTCCCAGAGTAGTGTAGCATGGTGTAGCGTGGCATGGCAGGAGCAGGAGCCACAGCCGGAGGTGAGGGGAGCAGAACAGCCCTGCCAGCCCCAGGCACCATGCACAGCAGTTTCCAGTGGGGTTGTTCTTAGTGCAGCTGCAGCCCTCTGGTTGCTGCTGTGCTCCCCTTGCCTCCAGCGGCCACTCTTCCTCCCACTCCTGCCTCCTGGTGCACTGTCCTGGGCAGATGTACGGGTTGGCTGTTTCCACTGGAGGTGAGGAGTGCAGTGAAACATCCGGCGGGCTGCAGCCACACTGGGAATAGCTCCACCAGAAGCTGTGCACTGACTGGGGCCGGGGCTGGGGAAGTGCAGGTGCAGGCTGCCCGGGTGGGAGAGAGTGGGGCTCAGTCCCACATGAAGCACTGCAGGGGCAGCCACAGGCCAGATCCAGCCAGTTGGTGGGCCAGATCCAGCCAGTTGGTGGGCCAGATCCAGCCCATGGGCCATATTTTGTCCACCCCTGACCTATCATGTGTGGACCTCTTTATCACATTCTCCATTGTCATGAATCAATATCTCCTTCTCACCACTTTCTGACTGTATCATTTGTGAATAACTAAGAGTTTATCTTTGCAAAACATGGACCTTTTGCCTTCCTTTTATATTGTACTGACAGTTCTGGGACACGTATGGCATGAAAAATCAAAGCATGAGCAAAGGAAACATGATGGTGTAGGTGTTAAATTTCCTAGGTACTTAAGGTTACGAATCTCAAGTAAACAATCTCAGCTCTTACCTTTAGTCTGTCATATTTTCTTATCCGATTAGAAATCCTACAAATTGAAAATGAGAGAGAAAAAGAGATAATAGAAACATGGCTAATAAGAACTCTGTATATATCAAGCAATGCAATACTATACCAGCTGTTATAACATAGTCCGGAGATCTACCACAGGTTATGAGTCTGAATTATATAGATAAATATTGAGAAGCCCATCCAAGTGGGGGCTTCCAAAGCCTAGGCACCCTTTAGGCTTAGTGACTGCTGACAGATGTGAACCCGCCCTCCCCCCCCGGCCAAAAAGACAAAAAAAACAACAAACCAGTGCTTTACCAGAAGAGAAAGCATGGGAGTTCAACCTAGCTCCCCAGCATTTGTATAGATTGCATGATTCAATCAGTTATTAGACAAAAGAGCCAAAAATCCCACTGAAGTACATGATCTATGCAGACATTGTGTGAACCAGCTCAAACTAACACAATGCCTCTTCTGGGCATGCACTGTGTTGGGCACAGGGGGCTGCCAAGCTGAAAGTAAAGCCTTTTTTTCATGTCTGTCAGCAGCCAATTATGAGTAAAGATATACAAGAGTGAGATGTTTAGGATCACACCCGGTTGCTTTTGTGTCCCCAACCCAGATAGCCACATACATACCCGCAGCTGAGTAAACTAACGACAGCCTTTAGGATGAGTCAGGATTCAACCTTGAACTCATGATCCAAAAGCTCTAAAAAGCCACATGAACCACTCTGCTATGGTGTCTCTAATAACACTTGCTTGGTTAAACTGCAATGTTATTAAAGTGGCCTGCAACAATATTTTAGTGTTCTATCTATTACTGAAGTCATTACCTGTTCTTATAGAAAGCCTCATTAGAAAAATTTTCAAATCATGGAATATAGGGAGAAATCTCCATTAATAATTCTTCCCTATATTTGACCCAGTATCCGATACTATAAAATCCAACATAAATTCAGGACAACAAACATGAATTCTTAGAAGACTTAGCAATGTATTTGATGGTTAATGGACTTTTCCATAAACAGCTAATAGACAGGCTGGCTTTCTTTGAGAGGCTTGAAGTAAGGCGATTGTAACAGGGAGCTGGTGGCCCTGTTATGGAAGAGTGAAGAGAGTAAAGAGAAACTTACCAGACTCTGTGGGACCGGCCAGTGAGATGATGTCATTTCGCCAGTGCCAGGAGCATTCGCATCATCGGAGACCGGCACAGCTGGTAAAGGGTCAATTAATGAGCCGCTATAAGAGGAGCTAGACTTGATTAGTAATTTCCCCGGAAGGGGAGAGGACCCAGAGCCAAGATACAGTTGCAGCGACAGAACTAGTTTCCCTTGTGGAGGCATGGGAGTGACACGGGCAGTGTGCCCGAAGGAAAACAGAAGCCAGGCAGCGTGTTACACCGGGAGTAAACCTCACTGGAAACTCTGCAGGACCAGGTGCTCCTGCTTAGTTAGAGACTTTGTTGCTAGACATTGGGAATAAACATTTGTGGACTGACTACATTACTGACCAGGCTGAAAGCTGGATCTCTCCAGGCAGAGAGAAGGAGCAAACTAAAAAGCCGGCAGCTGGCCGATTAACAATTTGATTTCCTGTTTGTTTATCTCCACTTTCTGAGAGAGACAGAGAGAGAGAGATAGAGAGAGCAGAAGGAGGGAGGAAGGAAACACTGAGTGCTGGGTAAGGACCTCAGCCTTCCCAGAACTATGTTTCAATGCATAAGGGTGTTACCCCTGGGCAGATAGTTTGCCGGCTTCCCCAGCTGCAGTAGCATAAAGGAAAAAGCAAGCGTCACTCTGGGCATTAGTTAAAAATTAGAGGCCACCCACCTGCGAGTACTAACTTTAACTCTCATCAAAGTTGTGGCAGGTGAGAAAAATGCAAAGTGGGGGAAGGCTCTGCCAAAGTGCTCTGTCTTTCTGACTTGATTTAGGACACCCACTCACAGCGATAAAGATGGGCAATTCAATATAAATAGGATTGAACTGAGCCAGTAGAATGCAAATACCCTTTGGGAATTTCCTCTACTAACTGCCATTCTAATCTGTTGCTTGGCTTAGTGCAATTCATCTTGAGCTATGAGCCAACCTGCCATCTTGGTATCAGTCTCATGGGTTCAGTCACAGATACAGTGATTAGAAAAACCACCAGTATTCAGATGGTTTAGGTTATGAGACTCTGTAGTAGGGTTGGAGTGTTGTTGTACCAGGAAATGTCCACTTCTGGGTCTGCTACCAAGTGCACTGGGGACCCCCCTACACTCCCGTGGGATGCTCTACCCACCCCACCATATCAGCGTTCATGAGCCACCTGATACCTTGAAGTATATAGAAAAAACATTTAAAGCTGTGTCTATGTCTGAATCACTGAATCTCTCTGAATATATTCAAAGGGTTCCAATTCAATTTGGAGAGATTAAAGGGTCTCCTGATTCAATTTGGATTCAGAGAATGAGCCACCGAATCGGGCCAAATCTCCGCCAAATCGAATCAGCAACTGAAGGTTCGCACAACCCTACTGATCAGTGAATGTTTGGTCTCCTTACAGAGAATTCAAACTAAGGGCTATTCAAATCAAGTAAAGTTTCATTTATGACATTTTTCAGTTCATAGAAGGATAAAAACACAACTGAGGATTGACATGGCTTAGCACAGGAGTGGGCAATTATTT
>NW_005841918.1:1967867-2051616 GCF_000455745.1 Alligator sinensis
AGCAGGAGGGCTGCTTAATGAGTTTAGGTGAGCTGTCGAGGGCCAGAATGGTAGCCCTGCCCCTTGACAGGTGCCCCACCCCTTAGTCACCATCTTGGGAATGGAAGTTCTGCCCCTTAAGCCCTGACTTTTGGCACCAGGAGTCCCTCCCCTTGCCTCAGAAGTACTCTTTTGGGAGGGGTGCCATCTGGAACTGGAAAAACAACAAATCATATACTAAAAATGAAACATCTACTATAATATATATTTAATTTTATTTCAAAACATACTTTTGTCCTGATTTCTGTGTGTTTGTATAGTGCAAATACAGGTGATTGCATAATAGCTCAACAATAAAGTCTTACACTTCGATATTGTGTGTGTGGGGGTGTGTGGGTAAGTGTGTGGGGTCTGGTTGGGGGGTGTGTATGGTGGAGTGTAGGAGGGTGGGGGTAGGGAAGGTTTGTGAGAGGGTGTGGCTGTGTGTGGGGGTGGGGTGGGGTGTGTGTATGTGGAGGGCTGTGGGGGGTATGAGCAAGGTGTGGGTGTGGGTGTGTGTGTATGGTTTGTGGGGTATAAGGGAGGGTGGGAGCATTTGGCAGCAGTAGCAGCAAGCAGTGGGCCCTCCAAGTGCTCATGGCCTGTGCAGGTGCAGCCACCCTGCAGCATGTGGCTCCAGCCAGTTCCGTGAGCTGCACATGGTGGTAAGTAGTGGAGCCAGGTCAGTCCATCTCTATCACACAGGGCTTATATGCAGCTCCCAGCACTCATGCATCACCAGGTAGAATCCCCACATGATTGAGCTGGCTGTCTTCCCTGCTCCCTGCTGCCACATGTAGCTCCTGGGACTCTACCAGAAGTGGCAGTTTTCCCCACTCCCTGTTCTCCAGAAGTGTCCCAAGAACTACACATGGTGGCAGGGAGCAGGAAGACAGCTGGTTCCATAGCACAGGGCTTCCCCCTGGTGGCATGTGAGTCCTGGGAGTTGCACATGAACCATGGGGAGCCCTGTGCAATAGAGATGGGCCAGCCTGGCTCCACTCCTTGCTGCCACATGCAGCACTCAGAACTGCCTGGAGCTGCATGGTGGCAAGGAGTGTGCACCATGGGGGGGGCTGTGTTGGGGGTTTACCACTCCCCCCACCTTCCCTCACACCCATGGGCTAGGTGGGGCACAATTTATTGGTGGGTGCACAGGCCAGATTAAATTGCCTGGTGGGCCACATCTAACCCACGGGATGTATTTTGCCTGCCCCTGGCTTAGCAGCACCCTGGACCTGTTCACTTTCTCCTCTCCATGATCCTTTTCTCCTGGTATTTTGGCATCAGGATATAAATACTATAAGTTCTCTTATATCAGGTGTTCCTCTCTAGATCAGATGAGCCTACTGTATTCTAGTGTTTTTGCTCAAAATGATTCCACCATATAGGAGATACTGGGTCATTATATAATGTCAGTAATGGTCTAAGTTGGTATCCCTTCAGAAGGTTAAACAGCAGTTTATACAATTATTTTTAAATAGAATATGCAAATACCTCCATGATAATGTGAAAATTACATATGCTATTTAAAGGCTGGTAAGAGATGATGATTACTAGTTGCTAGTTTAAAATCACAAGCATGGCATTTAAGAACAGTTAAGTACTTGTCACATTAATGATGCAATTGCCCTAAGAAGACCTTTCACATTGGCACATCCCACGTGCACATCCACAGCCTTCTGTAGCTGTGCTTATATTAACTCAACCACATTGGTATGAGAGATGATGACTTGAAAGAATAACGAGGATATTACTAATTCTCAAGCTAAGCAACTCACAAAGTCATATCTAAAAATGGATTCAGGTGGAATCACCAGAAGTTACAAGTTTGCAACATAGAATTAAATGTCTCTCCAAAGACCTCCCTTGCACTCAACTTGCAAATAACTTCTCACCAAAACTTCTGAGAATGCCACCTGCTTCCCACTCCCCATATTTACATGCATTATACCACCACTTTGCAACAGTAGCCCTTTCAATTCATGGACCTCAACATATCTATACATTAATTAATCTAGCCTTGACCTGGAGAAAGCCTACAATCATGTACCCAGAGAGGAAATATGGGAGTGCCTGAGAGTTAAGGAGTTGCCAGAGAAATAGGTCAGAACCATCAAGGACTTGTATTCGAAGTGCACAATGAAAGTGAGGAGCACTTCTGGAGAGACAAACAGTTTTAAGGTGAAGGTGGGCATACATAGATGGTCAGCTTTGAGCCCATTCCTGTTTTCAATCACTATGGATGTGTTTACTGAACAAATAAGGAGGAGGCCACCCTGGAATATGGTGTTTGCAGATTTCATAGATGATTTCATAGACATCAGGGCTGGAAGGGCCCTCAGAAGATCATTGAGTCCAGCCCCCCGCCCAAAGGGCAGGAAGTCAGCTGGGGTCATAGGATCCCAGCAAGATAAGCATCCAGTTTCATCTTGAAGGTGTTCAATGAAGTCGCTTGAACCACCTCCGGTGGCAGGCTGTTCCAGACCTTGGGGGCTCGGACAGTAAAGAAGTTCTTCCTTATGTCCAGCCTGAAACGATCTTGAAGTAGTTTGTGACCATTCGACCTCGTCATCCCTTGGGGCGCTCTGGTGAACAAACATTCCCCCAGATGCTGGTGGTCACCCCTGATAAACTTGTAGGTGGCCATCAGATCACCCCTGCGCCTGCGCTTTTTCAGGCTAAAGAGCCCCAGGGCTCTCAGTCTGTCATCGTAGGGTCTGCTTCCCTGACCTCTGATCATGCGTGTGGTCATTTGCACTGAGAGTCTAGAAGAAGTGAAAGCTGGATTGAACCAATGAAGAAATGTGTTAGAGGGAAGAGAAATGAAGATTAGTTAATTCAAAACAAAATATATATGCACTGTGATTTCTCTGAGGTACCTGAAGTTGGAAATGTGATAATCAATCATGTTCATGAAGTTGACAAGAGAAACATGTTAAAAAAGTCGACAAGTTCAAGTATCTGGGGTCAACTGTTCAACAGAATGCAGTTAGATGAATAGTTGAACCACTGAACAACAGCAGAGTGGACAAAATGGAAACTGGCAACAGGAATATTATGTGACATGAGAGTATCAGTGAAGCTGAAGGGGAAAGTCTACAAGACATGTGCATCCAGTGCTATTGTACAGAGGAGAGACATGGCCCCTGAAGAAAACTCAAGAAAGGAGACTGAACATGACAGAGATCAGAATGCTCCAATGGATGAGTGTAGTGATGAAGGTGGATAAAGTGAGAAATTCTTATATCAGAGGATCGGTGAAGGTAGTGGAGGCATCTAAGAAAGTACAAGAGATAAGACTGGCATGGTATAGGCATGTTCAAAGAAGTCTGGAAGAATAAGTGGGAAAAGAAGTTACCAGAATGGCACTACCAGGAAGAAGGGGAAGAGGAGGATCAAAGATGATATGGAGAGATATAATGGAGAGGGATATGAAAGAGAAGGAGTTGGAAGAAGATATGTATGACTACAGTTGGTAGAGAGCCAGGATCCACACAGCAACCCTGTTTAGAGTGGACAAGTGAGGGAAGAAGAAGATGAATTAATCTAGCTTTGTAAGACCCCTGAGAGGGGTGGAATCAGTTATTGTCTATATTTTGCAAAGGTGGAAATTGAGGCATAAAGAAATTAATTATGGCCACTTTACACAAGTGCTGAGTACCTGCTCCATGGGAGTCAATGAATACTTAGCAAGTTTAATCATCTGGCCTGCAAAGAATTTGTGAAGGTCACTCAGGAAATTTGCAAAAAATAGAATCAAGATCCTTTGCCTTAATCACACAACTTTCAAAAGTATGTCTCTTGTTTAGCCACTATTTAATGCTCATTTAACTCTATCATAACCTTGTTTTAAACCTGCAGTCCCAGACAAGAGATGCTTAGTATGGTATTCAGTGTTTGAAAGAAAATGATTTTGAAATTACTGAATTAGAACTATTTAAAAATATATTAGGTAATCTCTCACATGTAGATATTTATGTAACTATCAGTTTGCTCATTGAGAGGGAAACTAAATGTCTGCAATCCACAGTTGTTTATTGTTTGGGATAAGCCCAGGGTGACGTGTGAAGTTTTTACTACTCTGTGGCACTTCATGCTCTGTTCTCCTGTGCATTAGGGCCCTCCCTAACGTGGTATAAGAACTACCACTGGAGACTATGAAGAGCAAAGAACCCCTCTGTCTTAAACTGTTTTAAAAGAAGCAATAGGCAACAGTTATGAGTTCCATTAATTTGTGAAATTAACATGTAGGAAACAGGTTTGAATAAGGATACCGGAAGAGAAAGCTCTGAAGGGATGCCATACATTCAGTGCCTTTTCCCAAACATTATATTATAATCAAACTCTTCTCTGTCATCTTCCTGGACTTCAAGAAGGGCTTTGACATGGTTTCCCACCACATTCTCTTAAAAAAACTTGGTGACTGTGGCATCGATGCCTATACAGTCAGATAGATAGGAAATTGGCTGGATGGTCACAACCACAGAGTGGTGGTCGATGGGCCGTTTTCGACCTGGAGAGTCGTGGGCAGTGGAGTCACCCAGGGCTCAGCCCTGGGTCCTGTACTGTTCAACATCTTTATCAGTGATCTGGATGTGGGTGTGGAAAGCATGCTGTCTAAATTCGCTGATGACACCAAGTTGTGGGGCGAGGTGAGCACACTGGAGGGGAGGGACAGAACCCAGCTAGATCTAGACAAATTACAGAGGTGGGCGGATGAGAATAGGATGGAAATCAACGCAGACAAGTGCAGGGTACTGCATCTAGGGAGAAGGAACCAGCAACACACCTATAGGCTGGGGAACACCCTTCTTGTCAACACGGTGGCAGAAAGGGATCTTGGAGTTATTGTTTACTTCAGGATGAACATGAGCCACCAATGCGAGGAAGAGGTCAGTAAGGCTAACCACACCTTGTCGTACATCTTCAGATGCATCACAAGCAGGTTCAGGGAGGTGATCTTCTCCTCTATGCGGCATTGGTCAGGCTGCAGTTGGAGTACTGTGTCCAGTTCTGGGCACTGCACTTCAAGAGGGTTGTGGCTAGCATTGAGAGGGTCCAGAGGAGGGGCACTTGTATGGTCAAGGGGCAGTGGGCCAGGCCCTACGAAGAGAGGCTAAAGAGCCTGAAGCTATTCAGCCTCCACAAGAGAAGGCTAAGAGGGGATCTGGTGGCCATTTACAAACTCACCAGGGGAGACCAGCGAAAATTGGGGGAGGCTCTGTTCCCCCAGGCACCACCTGGGGTTACTAGGAATAACGGCCACAAATTGTTAGAGAGAAGGTTCAGGCTGGACATCAGGAGACATTACTTTACAGTAAGGGCTGCCAGGCTCTGGAATAGGTTCCTATGTGAGGTGGTACTCTCTCCTACCTTGGGGTCTTCAAGAGGAGGCTAGACAGATATTTGGCTGGGGTGATATGACCCTGGTACCCATTCCTGCCCAGGGCAGGGGATTGGACCTGATGATCTGTTTAGGTCCCTTCTGACCCTAAGCACTATGATACTATGATACTATGATTTAAATGTATGTGTACGAATATGTATGTGTTTTAGTATGTAGACACACATATCCTTATAATACTTTATTTATTGATCTTTGTGTATATTAGAGACAGACAGAAAGAGATAGAGAAAGAGATTAATTTCTACTTTTCCAATTACTTTATACTGTTTAGACATGAAATAGAATCTACTGATTTCTTTATAGTTTAGAATTCTCTATTCTATGGCCATGTCTACCTGAGCAGACACAGCCATAGTTGTTACTGCATAGTTGTTACTGTGCAGTCATTTAGTGCTTGCATATTCAAGTACTAAATGATGGTGCAATAACCAGCATTCTTCCACAGTAGTGTTCCTGCATGGCTTCCTGGTAACACTGTGCAGTACCTCATTACTGCACAATAGCATCACATTGTGGTTTGTGTCACACAATGCTACTGCTCAGGAAGTGACTTATGTAGATGCAGCCTCTAAATGGAAAGATAAGGCCAAATTCTCAGCTGGCTTAAACTAAGAATTCAGTGGAGTTGTACCTGCTTAAAATAATAGAGAACTGAGCATGGAATGATAATTGGTCTCTTAAGGTTAATTCATGAAAGATCTACTTACATATTTAAGATTTACTTAAAGGTCCATTCACATATTGACTTAAAAAGGTACCACATGGACTGGAAAGGGGAAGAGTTCAACCAGGTTCATATGGACAGCAGGCCATCTTGGGCTGAAGACTGCTTCCTCTTCTGCTGCCAAGGCTCTGTCAGCTCCAAAGAGGCTGCTGACATTGCTGGAAAAGGGAAAGGCCCAGGCATTCTGTGTGCAAGGACTAGAGGCTACCCTGGGTTGGTGCTACTCAAGGATAATCCTCAAGCACATCCTTTGGCCTTGTAATTCAGCAGGGACAGGGGCAGACCCAAGGGCCATTCCAATTCCCAAGGGCCGTGGTATTCCTTGTTATAATTGCCCAATTTGAACAATGTGTTTCTTTTGGTGGGAAGGAGAGAGAGAAGGTTTTGGGGACAGCTATCTGAGAGAGAGGGAGGTACGGTCTTAGAAGGGACATTAAGAGGGAAGGAGGACTCCTTTGTGTATGAAACAGGGAAGGGAAGTGGGTAGAGAAGGGAAAGAATATAGGGAAAATGTTATACTCCTTTATGGAGTTAATAAATGGGGTTGGGAAGCAAGACTGGGTTGGGGAGACACTTCCCTATGGGACAGGAGGCAGAAAGGGAGCGGGGAGTAGACTGGGTTTGAACTTCAGGGCATGTGGATGGGTTGTTTATTATACTTTCTTATTTTGATGTTTTATTATATTTTTATAAGTTAATTTTATCTTTTATTATAATCTTCCCCAAGCTTTTTTGTGGGAAGGGTTGAAATCAAATAAATAAATAAATTAAGTTGAGTCCATAATGAAGTGGTTTGCTACATTAGTACTAAGTGAACAGACACTGGCTGCATACATACATTCAAATAATCTGGGAGAATTCTCCCAAGTTTGTTCTCCCAGTAGGAAAACTTCCCCAGAGCTACATGTACAGATATTTGAATAGAGAGGCCCTAAAGAGTGGAGAGCTTGGAATGCTGACACTGTGCATCTGGGCAGGGGGGGCAGGAAGCTGGGGGCAGCAATAGAAGAATATGGGAGGCAGGCCCTGTGCACACATTGCAGTGTGCTCTACATGCTTCCTTAGTCTCCCTGGTGATAAATGGCAGCAGTGCATAGGACAGCCCTAATTGGTTGACTCAGACTGCCCATGGTCCACCTGTGTTTCCCTGCAGCACAATGTGACAACTGTGAAAGAGATGTATTCTGTTCCCTCCTGCAGCAGCAAAGCCCAGCGAGCAACACATTGTCACCCTAGAGGACAGAAGGGGTGCTGGAGGATGTCATATATAGACATCCACTCTCTCAGAAGAAACTCTACTGGGATTTAACCTTGATTGTTCCCAGGTTGTTTTTCTCTTGGAGCAGCCATTTTTGCCCTGGGAGAAAGGGCCTTAATATCTGTATATTTGTGGTTTTTCCTTGGAGAGCAGCAACTTTTTCATGGAAAAAAAAATGAATGTTTTTATGAGGCCTCTGTCAACAGTATTAGGAGAAAATTGTATATGGATGTTTTCCAATTCATAAATAGCTCACTGTTTCCTTAGCAATTAACAAGTCATTGAAAATATCTAGAATAAACTGAGTATGCTCTTTCCTGAACTGTATAAGTTGATTTTTCAATTCAATGGATGAAATTTCCTTGAAGAAAAGCAATGGACAATGCTATTCTTTCAATAAATATTGAATCATTTATTGCTGTAATGCATTGGAAAAAGTATGATAAAATACCTGAATATTGTCATTACTGTCTCCAAGATGTTGTTATAATGTAAACACTTATTCAAGATGCCTGTCTGTTTAATAGCACAAACAGCTTTTACCAGTTTAGATAACTATTAAATCCAAGTCAATCACCTGGAGCAGTATGAAATAGTCACTATTCATTTTTGTAAATAATATTACCTGCACCAGTGCTGTGACAAGACTTTGCATTAACTGTGTAATATTTGGTGGCTGCAGCATTCATAGTGTGAACAGAAAAATTGGTGGAAACATATGCAATAAGCTGTGCTAAATAAGCCATGACTCTGATGCAGTCAAGGATGCCCTTGGTCAAGATGCTGAAGAACAGACTTGCTACAGTTAATCCATTTGCAAAGCTTTGGAAATGGAAATAAATGCTGATAGAGAGAAAGGGCTTGGATTTCCAGATTCCAAGGGTAAAGGTTTTTTTTTTAAATTTCATTCTGCTTTGTATTTATACTCTAATCTAGCTTGACTGTACTTTCTGTCTGGATAGATATATGTTTATCCTCTCCATCACTGTAGTTCCTTCCTTCCTTACAAGCAACTTATCTTCATCATACCATATGAGATTAGGGAAGTTTGATTATTTTTCCCTGGTTGAAATGAAAAATTAAGACTTCAGTGACTTCTCCCAGCAATCCTGGCAAGCCTCTGGAAGAGCCAGGAATGGAACTCATGTTTTCTGAGTCTCAGTTCAGTACCTTAACCAGAGACCATCCCTGCTTCCTTGGATGTGTGGGGAGAAAGGCAAAAGGAAAAAAAAAATGGTTTCATTAGAGTCTTTCTGTTTTGATTTAGCACATTCCTAGGAGAAAAGGGATAGGGCTCATTAGTAATACTTGCAAAACTCATAGGAAGCAAGATCCAAAATCAGTACCATTTATTTGTACTACCTGTCTCTCAGCATGATAGACAAGAGGGTCTGCCTGAGGCTAGGCTTCATCTTTTGCTGCTGTTGTCTACTGGACTTTTTAGAAGATAACCCACCACCTAGACGCCATGCAGCTGACTAACCTTCTCAGTTGCTCCAGTGCAAGAGTCATCTTAATGTTTTGAAGTGCTATTATTGCCAGACTGTCATGAGTGGCTCTGCTACTATGTCATAGGTGCAAGAAATTTGGGGTAGGCACAGAATTAAATGAACTGCCTTTATGCAGCCCATAGGACCACAATGGGATTGTGGAATATGATTGAGGCTTCTAGTGGAAATACAAATAGTATAAATAAGTAATGTGAGCGGACAGGTGGTGATTCCCAAGTGTAGCATGGCTACTACGAAGATGTTTGCCCTCCATTCCTGGGTCTCTTACTATTGCCTGACACTCTCAGAATTGGATCAATAGTATTACCTTTAGATACTTTCAATGAGCTATCATTAAGCACCTCTTCTTCTGAGCCCCTATGATTCAGGGATACGTGCAAGATATTGCAGTTAGCTGCTTTGAAACGAAAGCTTCATAATTTTTACAAAACAGAATCAAACATCCAACACCCAGAGACTGGAGAATTCTACCCCTGCTCCAGCCTTTTGTTTGAGTTGAATCTACATACCTGGAAAACCACCTCTATACACAGAACTGCCTCAGTCAGGAGAAACATTCCAGCGACCCTCTCTCCTGTGTAACAGAAAACCTCTTACCAAGAAGAAAGAAAAATTCAGCACCCTGCTTGCCATCAGACTCCTTGGAAGTAAGCAGACTGCTCCAACTTTCATTTGAGCCTAATTTGAATAAAATGAACTTTTCCACCTAGGGGAACCTACAACATCTTTCTATTCTCCTGTGAAATATGAAGTTTCATTTCTACCTGGGAGAAATGTTACAATCTGTGTATTCTCCTTTGCCTGAGGAAGGGTGCATGAGCCCGAAAGCTTGCAAATCAAGACTTTTTTTGCAACTATTTAGTTGGTCTAATAAAAGATATTTCCTCTACCAACAGCTCCTATGATTGCTTTTGTCATCCTCCTGTGCCCTCCTCACCCACATTACTCTTCAGGGACACACTGAACAAGATCCAAGATAGGTGGATTAATGTGCTATATAGGCCTTAATGTCTTTTTACAGCAATACCTCCCTTGCAAGGACTCAGGCCTTCTAGTAAGTTAAGCAGCTAGTCCAGATGTATCAGGTTCTTGTACCAAATTCAGCACATAGGGAAATCATTATTCAGAAAAAACACAAGTGGCTAGCAAGATTAGGACAGGCACCGTCAAATGCTATACAAACTCTATGTGCATGCTGGCTTCTGTAGTCCTTGCACATTCATGTTGGCTAGCCACCAGGTGTTACACAGTTTGCATCTTTTTTTGTTCTGGTTTCAGTATGTCCTGCTATGCAATTACCCCCTTCACTGTTTCTTGATTGTCCTCTTTACTGAAAAGCTGCATTTGCGATTTTGCTTGTTCTGCTGCTTTGCGAATTTCTATGGCTTTTTCCAAATTTAACTCACAGAATGTCTCTCAGCAGATGCTCATGTACTTTCCTATTGCTTTAAGTTACCTCTAAAAATATGACCCCATGAATCACAGAGATCCAAACTCAGTGGTTTCTTTAATAAATATTTTTAAACTATTAAACCAGTTGTGAGGTTCACCAATTTTTAAGGTGTATGTAAGAAACATTAATAAGGATAAAGGACCCTGATTCAACCTGTTCACAGTCAAAGTTTAAAATGATAGAATATCAGAACATTAAACAATTTTTAAGGGGAAGGAGTGAATGTGAAGACTGCAAAAATAAAAATATGTATTGATTGGTGTTTCCATATACTTTGGATAGTTTTGCTATTTAAAAATACATAGTATACTTTGCTTTTATTTGTATTTCCCTTTTCCTTTTCTTTTGCTTTCCTTTTCTGACTAAAATAAGTTCATGTTTGTGGGCTTTATGGAAAAAATTAGCAGTACAGCTTGTGGATTTTGCTTATTATATTTTTCAGAAAAGGCTGTACTTCAAGCCTGGAAAGCCTTTCCATACACAGTGTTCTCGTTGTCAACCCTTTACTCATCCATATTCCAGCAGGTCAAATTTCCAGTGCCAAACTTACCAGCTAGTTCACCTTAGCTAGTTGTTCAATAATTCACAAGTATTAAGTAATAATTGAAGCTTTCTGTGATAATCCACCTTTAATGCCCCAAAGCCTCCACACATATTTTGTCACCTTGCATGGGACTTGCCCCTACATCTGTTTCACACATTTCCATAGGGCAAGGAATGCCTTCCTTATGGTCAATGTACCACAAACAGAAAGCATTTAATGATTATTTCATTTGTCTTATTTACAAATGAAGCACTAATGGCCTCATACTTGCATTGAACTGAGAGAGTGACAAGAAAGGAAACCTGTGCCTATTACAGAGGGCAGCAGAGTTAGTCAAGCAATACCATCTCTCCCCTGAAGTGACAGTAGATGTGTCAACAATGCCAAACGATCACCAGTGTTGTGCACAGCTGATTGCCAAGAAAAATCAATATGCATATTCTATCTTCATTTATCACCAGGAGATCACTGACTACAAATGTTAGTGCTTAAATTTTCCTTTTGTCAGAGGGTGACCATCAACCAGCAAGTCCAATGCAATCTATGTACTATATCTAAACTTAAAAACTTACTGCTGTAGACCATTTTGTGTAGATCTATGGCAGGGTGATTAGGTTTTTTTTATTTGAATTCAAGCAGAAGGTAGGGCAGGATGGCTCCTTGTAAACTATCTGGTTCAGGGAACCATGAACTTTCATAGGCAACAACCTATTTTTCCAGATACTCAAATCTGTGTAATTTAGATCTGCTAAATGAGTATTCTGGCTTCTTGAGTGCTCTGATCTGGTGTGCTAGGGCAAGAGTTTGAGGTCTGTATGCAGTGGCATAGAGAAAGAGAGCATCCTCTTTATGATCCTGTCTCCCTCCTCCCCTCCCCGCAGATGCTCTTTCTTGGTCTTACATTAACTTGTGCCTTTTGCCCACCAAAATGACATGCAGAAACCATACAGACAGAGATTGGTTGGTCCCAAATAATCATGCTTACTACATTTGGAAAAATATATGCAAAGCCTAGCTATGTATGTATACTGCTGCTCTATTTTCTGACAGTTTTTAAAAACATAAAACAATCACCTCCACTAATTAGCTGAAACTATTTAAAGCCACATTATCCTGTGACTTTGCACCAAAATAGTATCTTTAGTTACATGTAAAGTCTGATTACTTTTCTCATATATAAAAATGCAGCAAAGAAGCCTGTATTTTTACAAAGAAAACTAGTAGTACTTCAGTCCCTTAATAATCTATCATATATAGCAGTAATTCTCAGCTGGGGTGCCAGGGCCAGCTGGGGTGCTACCAGATCATTTGAAGGGTGCCCTGAGGTGTGAATAAATAAGCAGATAAAGTATGCAGATAAGAGCAAAGTCAGGCTTAGCCCTGCCTGGATGATCTCCTTTTTCTCTCACGGGAAGTAAGCACAGTCATCTATAAATCAGTTTTTGAAATGGAGTGCCACTCCATTCACAAAAGTTATGGAGGGGTACCTCAATTCCAAAAAAGGTTGAGAACCATTGGTATATACTTGGCAACCATCAATCCTTTGGATCATGGTGTATGTGCAAGAGGTCTGTCATGCCAAGACCTTCAATACATATGAAGGTGTGGATGCTGCCCTAGGCCTACCGTCCCCACACCCCTTTACACCATTGAGATAGAATACAAAGGGCAGAACTAATCCAGGCATTCAGGGCCTCAAGGGGTGTAGCATCTGCCAGAAGGCAACAGATTAGAGCTGCTGCTGACTGTTTAATGCCTCAGCAAAGGCATATTTCTCTCAGGGTGATGTCCCTGAGCCTGTCTTCACCCAAGGAATACCCACAAGGCAGTGGGGCCTAAGGTTTTGAGGCACCCTATACTCATTCTAGAAGTTGCAACTTTGTGGTATTTTATAGGAGCTACTCTATCATAAGTAGCCCCACCACATTGCCACCCAGCCCTCCAGTATGCAGTTTACAGTCATACCCAGAACCAGCTGGTATATATAGCAATCATCTTAATCTATGAACTGTTGCTATTTACTTTTTTGCAGATTTTGTTAAAAGAAAAACACTGTAATTATTCAAGTAATTATTCCGCACAATTTTACATTAAACAATAGTTAACAGGGAAATCTTTTGTCGGTGCTGTTACAAATAGTATTAAATAAGCAAGTAAGATGTACCCGTGTTATTATTCATTTATTTAAAAACATATTTTACACCGAAATATCACTGTGAAATGAGAGGCACAGAATATCTAGAGTTCTGAAAAAAACTGAAACTGACAGAAATGCAGGTTAGATCAAATGAATCCATTTATTTTTTTCAAATAAGATTATATAGAAACAAAAAGATGTGGTTTTTTAAGATCTATTGCTCTGAAATGGTGTAGGCTTTAATCACATTTTTCAAGATTTGATTAAGTATGGTGGTCTGCTATGAAGGAGGACAACCTTATCTTTGCTTGGTATGTTATACACATGGACATACAATGACAATAGCAGAAATATAAAAAAGGAAGAAAAAGAAGTATTTGCTGTTATTGTTGCAGTCCAGTAGTATCGACTAATGACTCTTATTAGTATATAATTCAACCCACACTGACAATTCATTTCACTCTACTGCACCATTTGTAATGAATATGCCTCAAGGGGCCTGATTCTGCAGTTGACCCCTCCATCTGTGCAGAGATTGTTGGCTTCAGTGGAGTTCAAATGAATCCAGGCAATTCTCATAGTATGAAAAAGGCCTACATTTGTACAAGCCTAACTATTCTCTCCTTCTGCCTAGATTCTATTCCTGTTTCTCTAGTTTTCTTGTATTATAGTTTACATTTGTTTTTCAGCATTGCTGACCATTCGCAACTCTAGCTACGGCACCTTTGAAAAGCAGGTCTTTATGGATATTGTCTTTTATTTATTAATGGATGTATGGTTCATATAATATGTACACAACAAACAAGTGAGCACCACAAAAGATGGTAAGATAGACAAGAAGTTATGAGATTGAATGGTCTTCTTTCGCATTGCTACATGTAATTATGGACCTAATTTTTATTTGCTAAGTTCCCTTAATATTGCTCCGGTACTATTAAAAATGGTTGAGTGTATATGAGAATCTGGCCACAGATGTCTAATGTCAGAGCACACACCAACTGCTGAAACTTCCTTAGCCTGACGAAGGGTTTTTGAACCCGAAAGCTTGCTTAATAACTTCTCTCCAACTATTTGGGTTGGTCTAATAAAAGATGTCAAATTCACCCAAGGAACCTTGTCTGCTCATGTCATCCAGGTAATTTGACATTTTACTTATCTCTCATTTCAGCCTATACTCTCAAATATAGTTATTACAACCAGTAATGTCACTGTCTTATGAAAAGTCTGAAGAACTTATCCCTGTAGTCTCATTTTAGGGCAATAACATTAGTCCTAAAATTTAGCATCTACTTGCATCATCTGCATACAGGTTTCCTACAGATGTCACCTGACTTAAATTCTTAAGGATGTTTTCCCACAACTATCATTTCTAGGGGGAAAAAAAGAATATTTGATTTTCACACATTTAGCATATTTTTAACATGGCTACTGAAGACCTAGCAAGTCTCCCTGTCTTGCATCCAAACATGAATCTAGGAAAATGAGATGGAAGAAATGTTCTTAAAATGGAAGTAAGTGCATAACTTCTACATCAGTAGTGCAAATAAAGCTTTAATATATAGGCAAGGCATAAATCCAGCCATGTATACACTGTATGGAAGCAGCCCAAACTGTCAAAAACATTGACTTTCCAGTGAAAAATCAGAACCAGAGAACTAATGTCTAGACATTAAAAAAAAAAAAAGATTTTCTATTCGGAGCTTCCATCTGGATCCACATGGGAGCTGTAACCAAAATGGTTCTTGTACCTGTGTCAGGCTAAACTATGAGTCCCATGAGGCACTATCTTTGCCCATTTTGCTGACTCACAGTGATGCATCCTGGGAGATGTAGTTCATTAGGGGAAACTAGACCATAGAAGAGAATGGAGGTACAAGGAACCACAAATTCAATTCCCACATGGTACTGTGGCAGCATTTCCTAATATTCATTTTTGCAGATTTTTCCCAAAATCTCTTGATTTGACACCCAAAAAATGTAAAAAAAAATTGGGAGAGGGGAGGAGTTGAAAGTCACTATTCTGAGAAGCTGATACTACCACAAAAATATATGCATCTCTTGAAAGAAAATTGGGAAAATAGATATGTTTTCATGAAAAATCAACCCAGTTGTGACAGAAATCTAATGCTGGCTCTGATTAGGAAGCAGGCTGCCATATCAGAAAGGGCTTTCCTTTCATATATAGTAGTGGTTCTTAACTTTGGGGTTGCGACCCCATTAGGGGAACATGGGATCACAAAAACACTCTAAAGTGTCAACCAATCATGATAATAATCACAGAAAGAAGCAGGGAAGAGCAGGTTCCCCATGCAGGCTGGCAGATTTCCAGCCTGCAAGGGGCTGTTTGGGGTGGGGGGGGTGGAAGAAGGGCATTCAGGAAGGGGGAGGTGCATGCATGTGAGTATGCAGACATGCATGTGGCAGCCAAGCAGCATAGAGAGCAGCTCCCACAGCTCCCTCCTGGTAAGACTATGGGGTAGAGGGCAGATTGAGGTGCCCACGGTAAGGGAGGGAGGGATGGAGGGAGTAGGGCAGAGATGGGGCCAGGAGCACTGCACAGCCAGGCCATGGGTGGGGTCCAGGGCTGGGGAGGGAGTGCAGGGCCCAGTTGGGGGAGCAGGATGGAGCAATGGGTGGCTCGACTGGGACTCAGTGGGGGAGATGGCTCCCTGCTGATGCATGCACTCTCAGACAGGGAGTCATGGGTGGGGCCTGTGCATAATGGATTTTGCATGAGACTGGGGTGGATGCAGGCTGCCCACTGCTGGCTCAGGGCTCCCCAGCCTGCTGCCCTCCCACCGGCTGGGCTGCAGAGGCCCCCGGGTAGAGGGTGGCAGGGAGCAGAACCTCTATGCTACAGTGGGCAGCCCATATCCTCCCCACCTCAATGTGCCACCCATAGGAGGAGGGGGCATTGATCTTGTCTGCATCATTCTGGGGTCACAAAAAATGTCCAGTGTTTAAATGGGGTCATGCTGAGGAAAAGGTTGGGAAGCACAGATATATAGTATCATAGGTATGACTCAAACATGGAGAGCTGGAGTCCAAGAGTCAAGGTTCACAAGCTGGAGAGTCCAGAGTCTACGGATTAGGCAGAGTCACTGACAGGACCTGGAAACCAGGAACTAGGTAGAGGTGCAGGCAGGAATTAGGCGAGGGAGCAGGGAATCAAGAATCAGTCTTGGAGACAGGAAACAAAAGTAAGGAACTAGCAGCAGCCATACCCACGCATTTCAAGTGGTCCCAGGAGTTAGGGAGGCCTTCAGACAGCCAGTAGCTGGCAGCTAGCTCCACCCAGGCAATCAGAGCCAGCTGTGGGCTGGCCTGTCTGCTGGCCACCCTAACTCCTGACATGCAGGAACAAAGATATGTATTTAAAATATACTTGGGGAAAAAGAGAGAGTAATAAACATCACACCTGTAGAGATCAAAAGATGTTCATAAAAATAGATTATAATGAAAGAGAAACTGAAGTTGTCCCCAAAAATAAGTATGTCACTGAAAGGGCTATAATGTTAAGGAGAAATGTGCCACCAAGAACAAAACAGAAATTTGAGTTCAGCAGTGAATATCAAATATTTACTGGTTTGATTTTTCACTGGCAATAAACACTGATGAGATATAATGATGGCTAAAGACTAAGCTGTTCCTTTGTGTATTTGGATGCACATTAATGAGGACTTCAGGTCCTTTTCAATCTCTCCAGTCTCCCTGCCAAAACCAGAGTTACTTCAGCCTCAATTGTGGAACTTCAGTACACAGATGATTGTGCTGTCATTACACATACTGAGGAGGGCCTACAAACAGCCCTTACCTTCTCTCAGGGCGTGCCAGTGCCTGGGACTGACCCTCAACATTGGAAAAACAAAGTTGCTTCATCAGCCTGCTCCAGGCCAGCCAACTCCCCCCCTCCTCCCCTCCCCAGCAAAGATCCTCATTAACCGACAGGAGCTGGAGAACGTTGAACATTTTGCATTCCTCAGCAACCATCTCTCAAAGAAGGCCAAGGTTGATGAGGAGATTCAGTACAGGATCTGATGTGCCAGCTCTGCCTTCAGAAGACTGAATCACCGTGTATTCAATGATCACATCAGGACTTGAACAAACCTCTTACTACATAAGGCTGTGGTAATTCTGACTCTTTTCTATGACTGTGAATCATAGATGACCTACAGGGACAACCTGAAAAGCATCACCAGCATTACCTCGAGAAGATCCTGAGCATAAAGTATGAGAATCATCACACAAATGCCAGTGTCCTCACCGACACTAACACCACTGGTATGGAAGCACTACCGAGTCAGCATTAGTTGCAGTGGACAAGGCATTGTGGGTGCATGTCTGATGTATGTACAGGCAACCCTCACCGTTCATGGGGGATATGTTCTTGCATCCCCCGCGAATGGCAAAATCCACAAATAAGGCACTGTGTGCAGTGGCGGATGAGGGGGGAGGGGGAAAGGACACAGCTGCTCTGTAGTCTGACCCTCCTTTTAACCACCACCTGCGGTGTTTGCCAGAGAATCTGCAGATCTAGGATCAGCCTTCTTGCCATCATTGGGCTCATCTACAACCCTTTACTGATGAACGTGGACTTCAGGTACCCACAAACATTCACAAACAATCCACCCAAATTCCTGAGCCCACTCCATACCTGCACATTTTAGCTGTTCTTCTCTGACTATAGAATTCAAATATCTCTCACTAAAATCTCATGTGCTCATCAACATTCTTGTTAATGTCTATAGTAGATTGATAATTGCTGCCTACATGACCACCAACTCCCTTTCTCTATCTAATTTCTTCTGATGAACCAGCAGCAACAGCATCTTGCTTCCTACACACAATGTCATGAGGCTAGACAAGATGATCTCATGAGGTTCCCTCCACCAGTACTTACCTAAGATCTTATTGTTCCAGGCAGCTTTTCACCAACAAAATGAATAACAACATTATATTAATCAAAATGTTAAAGGCTTATTTTAAATCTTGGGTACATTTCTTTCCAGCCTTCTAAAGTTGTTATTCAGTTAGTTGGGTCAGACTGTAAAATCTTTACTCCCACTATTGAGTAGATGGTTTTATGAGTATTCCCAGGGGTGGATTGGGGGGTGGGTGCAGTGATGCAGTTGCAACCCTGTTTGATTCCTGCTCCATCCAACCTTTGAAACCAACTACCTGGGAGGGGTAGCAACATTTCTGTTCAGACAGTGCTAAGGGAGTCAATTGACTTCATGGCTCATTATAATCTATCTGACCTTTGCTAATCTCTCTTCAATCCACAGGTGTTAGCAACCTCCTTTAATGGTCTGGATGTTTGGTTAATCAATTCTTCCAATGCCTCTGCCTCAATATTTCCACAACCAAAAAGAATCCACTTCCAGCAACACTTCAACCTTTGACAACATCAAGGAAAAGAGCAACCCCCAAAAAACAAAAACAAAAAATCAGGTTGTACACCTCACAGTGGATGAAAAGGGCCGTCACTCAACAAGGACACTCCTCCAGAGAGATAGACCACACTTTTGAAAAAGCCACCTGGATACTACCTGAAGAATTGCTGCAATACAGAAGAAATCCCCCATAAATCGCACCCCAATGGTTATGATATATCATCACTCCCTGGAACCTGTACAGAAAATCTTCAAACAATTGCAACCCATACTAGGAGAAGACCCAATTCTTAATGAGATCTTCCTAGAACAACCCATCCTAGCTTTCAATCAAGCATTGAACCTCACCAACATCAGCAGCAGAAGCAAACTTCCTATGTCCCAAAATGGATGGATGGATCTGAATGGATCCAGACCATGCCATGACAAGAAATGCAAAACGTACCAACACATCTCCACCACCCCCACTATTACTACACCCCACAGTAGAACCATCAGCATTCCTGGATCTTACAGCTGCACCTCCAGAAATGTAATGTATCTCATCCAATGCACCAAATGCCCTGATGGAAAATATGTAGAGAAACCAAACAACTCTGTATCAGAATGATCGCACACTGAAAATCTATGAAAGACAAGAATACCCAATTACCCAAGGGTGCCCACTTCTCACAAGACAACAACTCTCTCTCCAATTTCTCAGTTCTAATCCTCAAAGGGAATTTACAAAATATCTTTCAAAGATGAGCCCGTGAACTTCACTTCACCAACCTACTGGATACATAAAATCATGGACTAAATATAGACATTGGATTTATGACATATTTTAACATGCCTAACATCTGACTCCCCAGGTAAATCCTCCACTTTTTACCTGCTATAACTCCCTTCTCCCCCTCCCTACTCCTTCTCTCATCCATTGACAATAACTACATTCATTCCTCTTCCCCCCCCCCCCCCCCAACTCTCTTGCAGCTATTGACCACCTCAATTTAAATTTTAACTGACTGGCTTTTTCTGCATACGTACTGGCCTCTGTCTACTTTACTACTCCATCCAGGAAGAGCACAGACCATCTGCAGATGCTTCCTCTGCCTGATGAAGGATAATTGTACCCGAAAGCTTGCAAAGAATAATTTTTCCAACTCTTTCAGTCTAATAAAAGATATTAGAGTTACCCAAAGAACCTTGTCTGCTTATGTCCTTAGACCAACACAGCTACAACCTACAACCTTGTATCCTTTCTTCTGAAATTTTGCTATTTGTTAGCCATTCCTATTAATAGCTCTCTTGTATTTCAGAGCCTTGAGACTGGTTTTACCTCTAGCTAAAAACTTTAACTCAGGTGTGGTAATATTAACTCAGAGGAACATTAACTCAGGTGTGAAAATGACTGAAAATCAATGCACTGTGCTGGATGCACTGTCAATATGCTCAAGAAGATGGGATTTTGATTTACAAATCTTAAGAAGAGATGAGCACTTAAATATAATGATTACAAGACTAATAAAATAATTTATTGTGACTACTTTTGCCTAGTTTTTTAAACTTCAAATATAAAATCTAGTCACATTTCCATAGTTATATTTCTTTTTCCTTGGATTTTAAACTGAAAAATATAGATACATAGATTCTTTGATGTTTAGGTCAAAAGAGACCTTAGCAGATCATCGAGTCTGACCCTCTGCCCTGGGCAGGAAAGAGCGCTGGGGTCAGACAACCCCAGCCAGGTGCACGTCCAGCCTCCTCTTAAAGACCCCCAAGGTTAGGGTGAGCACCACCACCCTTGGAAGTCCATTACAGGTTCTGGCAACCCTTATTGTAAAGAAACTCTTCCTGATGTCCAACCTAAATCTTTTCTCTGTTGGTTTGTGGCTGTTGTTTTTTGTAGTTACTTCAAGGGGTGCCGTGGTAAACAGAACATCTCCTATTCCTTGCTGCCTCCCTCTGATGAATTTATAGGTGGCCACAAAGTCACCTCTCAGCTTTCAATTGCAGAGGCTGAAGAGATCCAGGGCCCTCAATCTCTCATAGGGCTTTGCCTGCAGGCCACTAACCATAACAGTGGCCCTCCTCTGAACCCTTTGGAGGTTGTCCAAATCCCTCGTGAAGTGTGCCACCCAAAACTGGACACAGTACTGCAACTGTGGCCTGACCAAGGCTGCACAGAGGGGAAGTATCACCTCCCTGGACCTGTTTGTCATGCACTTGCTAATGCATGATAATGTGCAGTTAGCTTTACTGATCACTTTGTCACATTGACGATTCATGTTCATCTTGGTATGAACAATGACCCCAAGATCTCTTTCCACTGCTGTGCTGCTGAGACAGTCCTCCCCAAGCCTGTAAGTGTGCTGGTAATTCCTTCTCCCTAGATGCAGTACCTTGCATTTGTCCTGATTGAGCTGCATCCTATTCTGTTCTGCCCACTTTTCCAACTTATCCAGATCCGCCTGGATTTGTTCCCTACATTCTATCATGTTAACTTTACCCCATATAGGGCTAGACCTCTACCATTTTAGTTTGTAGTTTCTCTTTAACTGAATAAAAATGTGTGTTGTGCTATCTGTGTTATCTGTGATGATGCACAACTCTATCTGCAACCCCTTTTTAAAAATCCTAGATCTGCCCAAGAGTATTTCTATGGAAGCTAATTGGAATGGTATTAGAATAAGTAACGGTTCACTGTTGGTAAAGGTACTAAAAGTTGGATTTTATATATATGGACTAAGTGTTTAACAAAATTTTCCTCCTTTTGTTTCACAAAATATTCTGAGACAATTTGTATTTCTTTAATTCATCATAACACAGTATATGGCTTCTGCTGTTACACCCTGAGTATCTTATTCCCAATGAAATCTATTAAGAGACTACTTATTGAGAATGAGAATAGCAACATTTTCATATTATGGATCAAGGTACATAATAAAGTTAATGTTAGATGTTATGTAGATGTACAGTAATGCAGTAAATTACCTGACCCCTTCCAAAGCTATTAAATACAGCAGCCAAGAAACATACTAAGTTTAAACAATGTAGCCCATTTACATTTGAAAATCCTGTAAGCCATTTGGGATCCAGTCCTGCATGATGCTATGTGCTATTGAGCATTCTCAACTTCTGTTTTCTTTTATAGGACCTGAGTGTGCTCAGCACTTCTTGGGAGGGTCTAGTATCTTGTAGGATTGAATTTCAAATGAGAAACTCACTAAAAGCAAGTAAAGAACTGTAGATAGTTTCACAGACCCAAGGCCTCAAAACAATAAAGGAAGATAACTGTACATCCACAGTATTCAAAACCTTTTGTATACAATGAAAGCCGGGAATTAGATTAGAAATCCAATAACAGAGGCACACATATTAAAGAGTATATCCAGCTCTGTCTTGCAGTAAAAGAAAGCTTTTTTTGATAGTCCAATGTCTGGCCTTTGGCCCCCAAAATCTGGAAAAATAGTAACCCCTTTAATCAGTTAAAATATGACAATCAGATACAGATGGCACTATCAACTATCCATTTCCATGGGCACAACATGGCTTTCAGGGCCTAACACAGAATATTATTTAGTAAACTCCGTATTAAAAATCCCCCTTTCATATAGTGTCTTCTAATAAATATTTTCTCTGTAACCACCTGTAACCACCTGTACCACAAGTTCTTTACAAATATGAGCTGCAAATCCAAGCCAATTCCAATACTTGCAATATGTAAAATAAGCAGGACCATAGCTATTTCAAATAGTGCTTATAGGACAGGTTATACTATATTTGCACTGGTAAAAGTTCACCACAATGCACCACAGACAGGCAAAGCAAGCCCAGAACACAGGATATGTATTGCTGTTCTTTTATACAGAGCATGTGATGTCACAATACAGAGTAGGATGAAGGAAGCCTATATTTCCATTTTGACAAATATTGTTTTTAAGAATAACCTTAAAGCTCCCTGATTTTCTAACAACTGCTTTGTGTTTGATTTTAATTAGATTGTCTCTCATGACTGATAAGAATGTACATCATCTTAATCAACTTAATCAAATCTTTCGTCTGGAAAAGAACTGATCTTGAATGCCAGACCTATCATTGAACTTCAGAGACCTATGTACTTGAATCTAGTAGTTTTCTAGAGGAGCCATATATATGCATTTTTCTTAGTGTGTGTGTGTGTGCGCGCGTGCGTGCACACCAGGATTAAAATCCATACATTTGTACTGGAATATAATAGATGTTATAGGTGCTGAGGAGATATATAGAGTGGCAGTATCTTCCTCCTGCACCTTGGTAGCTCTGGAGCAGCTCTATGCACAATACAGCAGTCGGATGGCTGAAACAGCCAAATACATAGGAGCTATAAGCCTCTTCCCTCCATCTTACACCCCATCCCCAGTCTGCCACTCCTTTTTTGTCCCAGAGTTTTGACTCAAATCGGTCCATCAGGACCACCTCAAAGGAGATGCATGTTTACAGCCTAACTTCCAGCACCAGTTACAGTTACAGTTACAGTGGGATAAGAAAGTTGCTGAAAAATTTATGAAGTTAGCAATGCCTTCTAACCATAGACTCTGGCCCTGAATCTTTTCCTCTTGATAATTGTCTTCTACTTTGAGACAAGTATACTCTGGGGTCAAAGCCCAAAAAGTATGCACATATATTTGAAAATAGCACCTCCAGATTTTTTCCATGTGTAGAAACTTCATTAAGGCTGAAATGTCTTCGAGTAAGGACAGTCTTTTTGACCTGTCTTCATACAGCACTTAGCACGTGGGGTCCTGGTTTATCAGAGGCTCCTACATAATGCTACCATACAAATACAGATGAAAACTAAGAATTCTTGCAAAAATATGGTAGGTTGTTATTACTAAGTTACTAATAATTATAATTTTCTCAGTCAGCCACAACACGAATCAACAAGATCTGTAAATGGTAAAATAGGAATAATAGTTACAGTAGGAAGCCTGCTTATTGCCTCAATTAGTAGCTTTAAGTTTAAACTTAATTTATATCATGCTTCTAAATCCCTTCAGAATTGTTTGCTATCAGCAATTAATAGTTAGGTTTTTAGTTAGGGTTGCAATGGAGCTCCAAGTTTCCCAAGCCTCATGTTCATTATGCTAATGAATGATTTGGTGAGGATTAATACCATTAAACATTGTGATTATGCATCAGAATAACAAGAATGTGGGTTTGAAAATATTGAACATAGAGTGTATTTTTAAGAAACGATCAGAATGTGAGCCAAAATGCCAAACCTAATGTACACAAATAGCTGTGATATGTCATAGACTAAAGTTTTTTCACTGCAACAAAAGCTTTGGTATAAAACTGTGGTCAGATACATTAAAAAATTAGGCACCCAGCTGCTAATAGAGAGAGAGAAAGACAGCAATAGAGAGAAATGGGTGGATTCCCCATGGTGAAAATTCACCTTTTCCTTTCAGGTTCTACAAGGAGCATGTGTTTGTCATCCATCTGTCCTTGGAGAGAAGAATGCTCTACACTGCAGAGTGGGGTAGGTTTCTTGGGTACATTTTACCTTTCTAGTGAATTACCCCTCATTCTCTTTCCCAGCATTAAATAACCATTTTAGACCTTATTCTCCACAAAAGTTGGGCTATGCTTAGGCTTTGGCTACATACAAAAGATTTTTTTTTTTTTAAAGTTTCAGTTAAAAGTGTAAGAACCCCTCAATGTGGCCACCATTCTACCAAGATGTAGGCACTTCTATCAGTAGAACTTATTTGCATAGAGATGGGAGCTAACATTTCCTGGTCCAAAATACCTCTCACAATATACTGTGGAAGCAAGGGTGATACAACTTTAATAATATGGGTTAAACAAACATACTTCTAAACAAAATAACTTGCATGTTGCAAAAACTATTTGTAAACCATGCCCCAGACAGCCTGGAGAATGGTACTGTAGGGAACAAGCTGACCACCTTGACTGAAAACCACTCAGCCCTACTGCAACTTATTCTAATATCATAAGGTTTCATGAGCTACAACATGGCCTTGCCGGCCTGAAGAATCCTATGCACCATATGTACATATTTCATGTTTCAGTCATGTCTATGACTATTAATTATTTGTAGCAGGTACCTGTTCTGCCATGCTACACAGTATTTTTCTGATATGATGGCTGGACTTTTATAAAGCACAGGTGGGGAAATTACAAAGACTTGAACTCACTGCCAGTACATTTGCTGGAACATTCCCGAGACTAATAGCACATTTAAAGCGACTTAAAAATACTTGTATAAGTGGTAGCCTGTGTAAAACATCCATGTAAGAACCATTCAAGTGATTTTTCTCCTTCTGTAAGGAGGATGTTTGCAAATACTCTGATACAGGATTCCCTGGGCTCTAATACACACCTATGTTTGCTACGATATGATAATTGTTAAAAGTATGCCATGCCCAGACTTCAGCAGAGATCATCTTTATAACTTCAACAGTTATTTTCAGTACAGTATATTATTGGTTAGTCTGTGAAAAAGGAAATCAAAGGGTTTCAAAAAGTTTAAAAATTATCTGTGACAGATTCTGATTAGATGATAAATGGCTTTGCAGAAAAGTACATGTTCTCCCAATGGAATAGAAATGGAAATTGTATACACAAAATGAGCTTCTGACTTTTGAAAGTAAAGATTTCCCTCCTTAAATTATAACTTCCAAAAGCACAACATGAAATGATGTAATATCTGCAAATATCTTACCCATTTTAGCTGCCTGTTGTATCATCTCCCTCTAGAGCACTTTCTTGAAATCAAGATCTAAGAATCATGTATCATGACATATCTGCCAGGCTTTATCCCCAAAACATCAGAATATTAACAGGAAGGGTAAAGGCAGCATTATTGTGCCTCTGCTACACATTTTCACATCTTATCTCTGCCTGACCTTAAGCTGAACTTGAAGCCTGCATTCAATATAGATTGGGTTTGTCCTAGCTTGGCTGCTTCTTAGATTTACTCAGGGTGATGTGCTGCATTATTGATACCTTTTGCCTTTCTGCTATAATTGCAGGCCAAAAATGTCAAGCTAGGGTATCTCAAATGAAGGTCCTAGACCAAAAATAAAATTGGCCTAATTTTTAGAGTTTCTGAAAACATAAATCAGAAACGTAAAGAACGTTAGAGTCAAGGGAAGTAGAGTCTGCTCAGCCCATTTGAAAATCCAATTATGTTTGGAGGTCTAAAATGAAGCAAGCATTGCATTTTGATAATTCATCCTTGGTTCATAACTGTATAGATATGATAAGACCAAGAAGCAAGCAGGGGTCTGATGGGGCAGTGAGGTCAAAAGCAGAATTCAATATTTTAAGCGAGTAGCACATTTTTTTAAAAAAACAACTCATCATTTTTGAAGGAGCAAATTCAGGTTAAGTTTCATAATTTGGTTTAAGAAAAAACTAGGCAAAGAACCTGAACCATTTGTTCCAACATTTTCTCAGTTAAACTTGACTTTTCGTTTGGAAAGCTGAACTTCCTAAATTTTGAAAAGGCATAAACAAGAGTTAGACACCTTTCATTTTGTGCCATCAGACAAGAGCAAAACATTCTGATTTGTGTTGCCTCAAATCAACTAGGTTTTTTTTTAGTTAAGCTACTGAGCCAAAAGTTCTGTTATTTGCCTCTTTCTAGTCAGAATTTGATCCATGATTAGAAGCAAATGTGATGGTTCAAGGCTAACTGCACCTCTCTCTGTTCTTTAATGTCTCTCCATTCACACCCATACTGCTCTGGCCTCACTTCTCTTGGTTTGGAATTATACAATTTCCTCTCTCACACTGGCCCCGATCCACATATCAACTTGTAAATCTGAGTGCATTTAAGTGGTTGATTCCTCATTTCCCTCTGAAAGACTGTGACCAATAATTTTCAGTGCCCAGCATAGCCTTCATAAAACTAGGCATGGCTTTCATATCTTGGAGGAAAATGCATTTCAGTGAAATGAAGTCATCTAACAAAGAACTATATGCATACATACAATAAAACTGGGATCATTTGTATCTGGCTTGCCACTCATTTAGTTAGCAGTGGGCTACCAATTTCAGGACAAGCCACTCCATTATTGGTTGCAGCTTTTACTGCAAAGGGCACTGCTTCTCCAATCAACTGCAGTGGTGTAGCATGGGTCTCCAGTGCCCGGGGGCCAATGCTTCCATTTCCATCCCTCCCCCCACCGTCCACAGTCAATCACTGAGTGGGGGGTGCGGGGGCGGGTCCCCTTAATGGCTGATCGCTGATCGGCGGGGAGTCCCCTGGTGGCCAATCATCGAGCCTGGAAATGCTCGCGGTGAAACCAGAAGTGCAGCCGGGGGACCAAGGATCCCTGGAGAGCTCAGCTGGCACTCCCCCCACACACCCTGCCAGTGCCTGAGGGCATGGCCCCCCGTGTCGCTATGCTACTGATCAACTGCAGCACATTAGCTATCCCATACAGCCATTTGCTGTGCCTCTATATGCCCCTAGATCAGGAGTCAAACTCCCTTGGTTGCCTGAGTTGGATTTGAATCACAAGGAGCTGCACAGTCTACATCCAAACCCATCTCTAATAGCGGGGAAAACTGTGGCAGCAGTGTTAACTGCCTGAGACACTTGATTTAGGGAGCCACAGTTGATTAATCAGTTGTTACAAACCCCACCACAACCATCACCACCACCATCACCACCACCTAACCCTGTCCTCCACAGACTTCCACACACTGGATTCAGCAGCAGAACCTCCAGGAACCCCAACAGGCTAGATCCTGCCTGCAGGCCACATCTTTGACACCCCTACTCTAGATACTCCTACAACCCTAATCTTTACTGGGGGATAAGGAGCCTAACCTGATAGGTTTCACTGTCTTATCAAGACTCTGTCATTCCTCCTTACCCTGGACTTCACACAGCATCCTCAGAGGGTTTTTTAGATCAAAACTTCTCTCTCACTTCACCCCAGCATGTGTCTCTTAAAACTGTCAGACTCTTTGTTTTCTCAAACAAGTCTGCATTGATCAGTGGTCAGATTATTGTATACTGAGTCTTGTAGTTTCCTTTAAAAGTTTACTGCAAAGTATATAGTCAGATCCACAAAACTCCTCATAGAGCACACATCATTACGACCCTGAAATCAGTTAAAGGTCTTGTTGTACAGGACACTTAGCATATGTTTTATATAGATTATAGTAAGCATTACGATGCTGTATTAGAAGTTGGAATGTGCTCTGAGCACTCACACAGCAATGCTCACTATGACCTCAGCCTCCTCTAAGCAGGGCTGGAGCGAGCTGTGCCCCGTCTCCCCAACACTGACCCCAGTACTGGGCACTGCACCTTGCATTTCCACTCATTGGGATATGCAAACCCTTCTCCTGCAGTCAGCATTGTCCCCACTGCCCCTGGCATGGCAGGGTGAGCCAGGTCTCTATCATGGGCAGCGGGCAGAGGGAGGCACATGGAGCCAATTGTGAGAAAGGATCCACTGGATCAACACCTGCTGCTAGATCTGTAGGGGGAGCTAGGTTTCTGCTGCTTGGCAGTCTTGAACCAACCCCTGTGTGATGACAGAGCTGATTCAAGACTCTGTGGCCAAAGGACTTACAATTTGATGGCTGTCAGACCCAGCCCCAGCATCACACCAGAGCTTGTTTGAGACTCCTGTGCAGCATGGGAACTGGGACTGACAGTCATCTGATTGTCAATTCTGGCTCCCGCCCTTGCCCCCCACTAACATCTTGAACTCATATTATCTCCATGAAGCAGTTTAATGACAGCTGATCAAGTATTATTTAATACAATCTGAAGAAATACAATCCTATGAGAAATCACAACTCTCTATCATATGATCACACTTAGTATGGGTTTTACTTCTTGAATGCAATGCTCTGGGTTTAAGTGCAGTTAACATGTCCTACGCGTAATATGCAAGATAGCTCTAAGTGCCTTGTTACGTGTTACACTGTGAGCTGCACAAATGTTGATCAGCTTAGTGCTAGCTTGCAATCTGACCTTCAATTTGAGTGACACATCTATAGGGAGTGGCAATACCTCAGTGGAACAGGAGCTGGGTTATGTGGATCAAAAGATAATCCTGTCTTGGAGTGGCATAACTCTGAGCTGCATAACAGGTGCTTCAAGCCACTTAAGGTGTTAGCATACAGACAATCTGGGGGTTAAGACCTCCAGGAGCTACCCAGAATTAATGTATAAGAAGGCCCTAAATCAGTGCTCACAACTAATGATGATTTTAGCATGAAAAATAGAAGGAGCATTTTCTTTTATTCTTTATCTTCTGGCTTGCATGCACAGAAATCTAGTTGTGAAAGTCATCAAGCCAATTGCTAAGGCTGGACACAAATGCATGAATAGGATGCACACATTGCACAGTGTGAGAAATTCTTTCATTTCATTTGTCATCTCCATGAATGCACTTACTGCTGTAGAAGACACACAACAAGCCCTCCCCAATAGCAGCTCATGAGACAGACATCATCTATTGCTGTCTGTTTTTCTGGCTGTGGACAGCAATGAGTGGTGGACCTGGCACTCTGCTGTCCCCCCCCTGCACCCAATGAAAACAGAGTTGGGATCTGCCTGATATCCTGTCACAAAGGCACTGTACACATGGACAGTCAAAGTATGGCATGCCTGTGTCCTCATTACCCACCCTGTCACACCTTGGAAGTCGCACCTAATGGAAACAGCACAAAAGCAATCCTTCCTTACCTGAAGCACCCTGTTCAAGCTACCAGTGGCCCAGAGAACTGGTGACCTCCAGTGGTGGCTCCTGCCTGAGGCCCTGGCCATGGACACTTCTGTCCACCACTTAGATCCACAGGCATTAGCAGCCTGCCCTTTCTGCAAGGAGGAGGTGGTGGAGATTCTTTTCCATGCCTTCTTTGACCTCCCCAGGCTGCAGCCACTCCTTGCTGCCCTCAGCACTCTTTTTGGCATAGTGGGCTTGGATTTTTCTGAGACTGTGTACATATTCTCTATCACCTACTTAGCAGCCAAGGAGAGTATGATCTGCCTGGCCAACTTCCTGCTGGGCTAGGCCAAGATGGTAACTCTGTAAAACCATAGAAACCAGCTTTCAGAGGCTAGCTTCAATGATCCCCTACAACACTTCCATTTCTTGGTCTGGCCACATCTCACATTTAAATTTAGACACTTCACCTTGCAACAAAACTTGGACTAGTGTCATGGTGGGCCATCCAGGAGGCACTCTGAAAGGTGGAAGATGCACAACTGGTTCTACATGTGTAACCCCATAAGGGGCATGGAGTTTCAATCTCTGATGACACGGTGTTTTTTTCTTGCTAAGACGTATTTCATGCTTGTCCCCTGAGAGGGTTACATATTTTTTCACTTTCACTTGTATCATTAATTTTTTTAAGTCATTTTCTCTGTGATTTTTAATTTACATCAAGTATCTCCTTCAGAGTTCCCGTTCCAAATCAAAAAAAAATCCCATCACCTACTGGAGTATGAGTAAAGATGTACTCATTTAGAGTCAAGGTTGCTGTTCCTTGGCTGTTGTAACACACTGCCATACAGTCCATGTTCTGCTTTGATAAGACTTTCTCAAAGCCGTCCTATGACAAACTCAGCAATTGCTGCTGCTGCATAGTTGACCTACAACTCTTAAAGAGCCTTCAGGTAAATGGGGATAATTACAGCTTGACACATCCTAGTTTGAGGCAATCTTATTTCTGCTTTTGACTAGTGCATAGGTAAATGCCCAACAGCAATTTAATTCAGAACTTTTATCTGTCAATTTTGCAATTCTGACAGTAGGATTTGCTGCTGTGTCAGATCAGTTAACCTGTGATTGGGCAGATAATGGCAATTTCTGATATATTCACAGAGAGCATTTCTACTGGCATTTATAATAACACCAAGATTGTAAGTTTGATCCCCAGTTAGGCTAGATGATCTCTTGAGGTCCCTTTCGGCCTTACTTCTCTATGATGATGATCTGTCAAGGAAAACTACTGTCCAGTTTCCTGTCCTATAATTGATACCTTTTCTGCCATTTGGTGTCATTGCTTTTGAACCTGCCAATTCCTTTTGACATTAACTTTATTTACCATATGCCAACTGTCACATTGCTTATACTTAAATGATCTTTTCTAGTATTGGCCATATTGTATAACTTATTAGCTAATTTTTCAACTTGCTGGATTATTTATCTTTAGCTTTCAGAATAAATCTAGTGAAGAAGCATAATTAAAGCTTGAATAGACTGTACTGGCTTGCATCTAGGGTGGAAGTAATTCCAGTGAATATGGAGTAGTACAACGTTAGTGGCATTTGTACAATCCCTTCAGGGCTCCTGAGTATATACTTAGAATTCTACCTTGAGCTAAAGTGCACGTTGGCATATATTCATTGTCATTGTTACTTGTGATAGCTAATTAAAGTTATTCAGGTATGTCTCCCTATTATGCAGCCACACTTGACTATGGTATACCCTTAGTTATTACTTTTCTCTTGGAGTAGTTGATTGTCCAAGACTCAAAGAAGTGTGTGTAATACACACTCCATAGCTCTTTAATGCCCAGCCATCTGGAACTGTTTCTCACTACACTGAATGTTGTTTTAACAGTGTACAACAATTCCAGGTGTGTGATATCCTGTGAAGATATTTCACTGCACTTTGAAACCCACTTATACTCTCCTCACTTATACTCTCCAGAGCCAAATGGTCATCATTTCCCATCTCAGTCCTTGAAACCTCCTACACTCTAGCTGTCTACCTAGGCCTAGTAACTTTCAAAACAATCTTTCCATGTTGTCTGTAGCCCTTATGTCAGATTTGTTGCAAGTCTCCTCCTGTCATTCCTGAGGTGAACCTCTCCTCTAGCTGCAGACTAGGAGGACAGGGAAGCACCCTGTGACAGTGAGGCCCTGGTCTTCAGTGCCCTGGTCAGGTGCTGAAAGAGTTCTGGATTTCATCAGAGCAACAGAAGCTTCAGAGGTTCTATGTTTAGGGCTCACCTCCAAATCCTAGTGATTACCAGATTTAATAAACATGAGCATACATGAATGAGAAGAACTAAGCAAGTAACTTTAATCGCGTCACCTCCCTAGATGCCACAATGAATGGGAGTTTGCACACTCTATTTTTATATTGAGTGCTAACAATTCATTTCCCTTTCACTGGTATATCTGTTCCTGAACAGCCAGTTATTCTGTTTGTTGGACTCACTTTTGGTCTCAATTTTAATTTTCTATATTCATGTTCTAGTAAAAGATGAACCTGAGCTCCAGTGTCCAATTTAAATGAAGTCATTAATCCACTGGCAAAATTCAGTCCCTCTCCTTGATTTTACTTGATTTTGTCATATCTATATAAAAATCTTCTGGTATGCTCCCTACTGTATTCATTTGAGGCTTAGGTATTTGGCATCTGCAGCACCTGGCAAAATTATTCCTCTCACTGTAGTTAAAACAGAGCTTTCCAAATGCAGCATAACATTTGGGGGCATATTGCCTCCTGCACATGATGCAAGTTCTGTCAAGCTCCCAAAAGCACCATTTTTACTCAATCTCTTTAGTTCAGTAACATACTGATCTATACTTTGTTCTGCTGTTTGTTTTGCACTTTAAAAATATCTGTGTCTTTCAAGAGTTGCATTCTCTTTTGGCATGCAGTACTCCTCAAATTTGGAGAGAATTTTGATTAATTTCAACATTTTGATCTTTTTTGAAGGTAAAAGGTGTTAAACAGCCAAGGCTTCCTCCCCCAGTATATGCAAGTAGATTGGGGATATAACTTTGTAATTTTTTTCTTCTAGCCCTATAGCTTCTAGGTACTGCTCAAACCTTTGTCTGAATAGTCTCTATTTCTCTGTTATATTGACCAACACAAGAAGTGCAAATGGAGGCTGCAAAACTTCTATCACTAACTGTCCATTTACTAAGACTGTAATTTCTCAGAAAGAACACTTACAGAGGCCCTTGTCCCTCTGCATGGCTGCATTGCTCCATTCCACTTTGTTTCCAACTGCTTTTTCATTTTGGAACTTAAATTCTTTCAAGTTCTTTCTCCTTCACCATTTCTGACACCATGTAGAGACCACTAAGCTCCATAAGCATGGGCATTCATATATCAGAAGAATTAAATTATAAACTTTAATTGCAACCTCTGCAGACCATTTTTCTCTCTGACTGGCTTACCTAAGGGATCGTCTCCCAATACCCAATGTCTACTTTCTCAAGTCCTAAAATGACTTTCCTTATTACCAGCATTGTAAATTAAAACCACCTGACCTGGAAACTCTCTATAGTGTTTTTGTCTTGTCCATCGTCAGATAATCTTGGATACTGCACAACCATTGCATTATATGGGAGAGGACGGGGCAATCAAGGCAACTGTTCTATGCATCAACTTTGGTGGGGTAAAAGAGGCAGCTGAAACCTACGCATTTGCAATTGCAAATGCAGTAACAACGGGAAGATGCCTCTTCTGCTTTACTCTGGATGCCTGACCATGTCCCAGTTGCTGCTGCACAAGCCAGAATGCAGTTCACCCCAGTTTTCTATTGTGGAGTTGGTTTTGAACTGCTCAGAAAACTTATTTTTTTCAGAAAAGTAAAACCCCTCCCTGCAACAAAGCATTTGAGATACCTAGCAGCAGGAGCTGTGACCAGCTTTGAGGAACGGATCTTATCCAGATGTCTTTACCCCATCCCATGCTTTTTTTTTCTTGTATAATCCTGTCCTTCTAGCACTCTCCCATGGTTCTCACTACAATGCTCTTCAGCATCAAACCAACCCTTTGCTTCCCTTTACCCAAATGTCCTGAAATATTTTTAATCTTAGCCATAAAACAAACAAACAAATAAATAAATAAATGTAATAGTGTGTGTTGGGGGGAGAGGTCAGGGGGAAGAATCTTCCAGTTCAGAAAAACCATTACAGTACCTGTGAGATAATATCAGCTTTCCCTTCAAATGGGCAATGATAGACAGAACCCTAGGCTGCATCAATGGGCTTATAGTCAGTAATTATTCTGTTCAATGGGGGAAGAAAAATGTCCCTTCTCTTTATTAGGGCTGACATAATAAAGAGAAAGCCTATTGTTAGTGAAAGACACCCATTATAAGCATATTTCTGGATTTACAATAGGATGTACTTCTGTGTGCTTACATGACTTATACCAAATGACTATCAGGTCTGGTTTATTCCACAATGAAGCTTCATTGTTAAACAAAAATCCATCTGATTACAGTGATTTTATGCACTACTAGCTAGACTCACATTTGAAAACGTGACCAAGAATGAGAATAGGATGTTCCTCATAACTACAGAACCAGCCATTAACTTTTTATTATGATTTTCCTACCTACACATCACGACTTCTATCTTCCACTCTGTTATTAGGAAAGTTGGCACTTACATGGGCCGTCCAATCAAGGTAATTTCTCATTTTTATTTTCTAAATGTGAATTCTTGGTTTTTTTTGGAAGGGGGGGGAGGGGCACTGCAGTACCAAGGATAAGCTGTTAACATTTTTCCACTCATCTAAAACAAGATGATAATTTTAGTATGCTTCTGGTCAAACTTGGAAACAGTTATTCAAATCATTCATCTAACAGCCTTTTAAAATAGTCTCTTTTATTATTCATTCTTTGAAAAACCACTGGACCATAGCTTCTGTTTACATCAAAATACTATTTGTTCTGTACATTTTGCTTTCCTCTCTACAGTCATCAGCAACTACCACCTGAAATTAATGTTTCTACCTAAGGATATTTTAAAAACTTCTTATCAAAAAGCTTTTTTACAAAAAAAAGAGGAAGAAAAAAAGCATTATTCAGTAATACTATCAGCTAAATGCATAAGCAATGTAATGTTTGAAAAAGTAGAATAAGTGAAGTGGTTAACAATGAATGATTTTCATGTGTAGATGAAATAAGAGGTGTGTGTGCATGACACATTAAAGTGGGCTAAATGTTTTTGCACCACTTTGATGGTGTTGGTCTGTGGATGCCTCGGTGGTGTACTGTGCATTCATTCCAGCCGCTGTAGGAAATTTGGCAGTGTAATGCGCCTTAAATGACTTGGGGTACAGTAAACTAAAACTCCTTTGAGAAGTTTTAGTTTGCTGCCCCTACAGCTGTGGAGTGAAGCACCGGGCTCTGTGCAGCTCCACAGCCCTGCAGGCAGCCTGGCAGCAGCCTGGGAAAGCAAGCTCCATGCAAAAAAAGTGGCGAGCCTGAAATGTTTATTTTTTCCCCTGGAGCCTGCCTGCCTGAGCTGTGCAGGGGCCCAGTGCTTCCTTCCACAGATGTGGTGCCCCCTGGGACCACTGGAGTCAGGTAACTGCAGGCAGGTGCTGCCAAGGGGGGGTGGGGGGCTGTCGCTGCCACAGAGGGAAGCACCAGCCCCCCACCATAGTCCAGAGACTGCTGCGCCTGTCAGCAGCTCCCCCTCCCCGCTGCCAGAAAGGCAGGTAAGTGCAGGGTGTGTGCACGATGTGGGGGTTTAATCAGCCCTTCAATTTAAGGCCCCCATTTTATCTATACACACCCTTTCATGTTACATTAAAAAAAAGAAAAAAAGAATTGTTCAAGCTTTACCTGGAAATAACTGCTGTAACCACCAAACATTTGGTATTTCTTGTAGGCAAAATAAAGGGATGAAATCATGAATTTGTTTTGCTTCCTGTTAATAATCGGAGCCTCTTTACTATTCATTTATATTCAGGGGAGGTTTTCAGGGGGGTGGTGGTTAGTAGCCTCTCAATTTGGGCATTCCAAATGGAAGCCCAGCAACATAACATTGAAACTCTGAGGTCACTTTTGAAACTAATGCTCTGTAATGCATATGTATGCATATATATATATATATATATGCATTAGGGCTGTGCAAAATTTCTACGGGTGTACAATTTCAAAGCAGTTTTGATGCGTTTGAGCTCAAAACAATGAAATCAAAATGAAACAAAAGGCTTTGAAACGGCTTTTAAATGAAACGAGGGCTCTCAAAACATTACAAAACTTTTGAAAAATGTTGAGTTTGGAAGCCGGGCTAGCTTCCACCTAAGCAGAAACTAAGGAGAGGGAGAGGGAAGATGGGGGAAGGACTGCTCTGCTGAAACCCTGCACACAGATCTGGTGGCCCACGCCCCCTGGAAAAAGCTGGGGAAATGATCAGAGAGCTGGGAGAAGCAATCAGAGAACTGGGGAATAGAATAGTGGGCTGGGGAATCAAAGTGGGACCTGTGGGAATAGTCAGGTCCCTGAACAGTTGGATTCTCCAGCTCCCCAACCATTCCCCCAGCTCTCTGATTGCTTCCCCAGCTCTTCCTGGGGGGTGCTGGTGCCAGGATGATGTGTGTTGACAGCAGGCTTCCACTGTTGGCTGGGAATGGTGCTGGGTGCAGCCCATACCAAGTGCCAGCTGGGGCCAGCAGCAGCACCAGTCTTCCTGGCGCTCAGCATGGGCTGCACCCAGTGCTGGTCCCAGCTGGCAGCGGCAGCCTGCTGTCATCTCGTGCGCAGATCTGGGGGCCTACACCCCCCGGGAGGAGTCTGGCACAGCCTTGCAGCCCTCCCGGGGGGCTCAGACCCCCAGATCTTCATGCGGGATGACAGCAGGCTGCTGCTGCCAGCTGGGGCCAGCAGCAGCACTGGGTTCTTCCCAGAGTTCGGTGTGGGCTGCACTGGGCAGACTCAGGTGCTGGCACTGGCCCCAGCCGGCAGCAGCACCATGCTGTCATCCTGCATGCAGATCCAGGGGCCTGCACCCCCTGGGAAGAGTCCAGCACAGCCCCACAGCCCTCCTGGGGGGCTCAGGTCCCCAGATCTACACATGGGATGACAGCAGGCTGCTCCTGCTGGCAAATGATATGAGTTTTGCTTTGAACAGTTTGAGGTGCAGTTTTGCAGAAACCCATGCACTATCTCCTTGAAAACTGGCAGGCTTTGTGCTGTCAGAAGGGGCTACCATACCTGCAATTTGAATCTGAATCAGGCAAAAAATGACAAAGGCATAGGCATTTTCATGATTCACCATTATAGCCTATAGGCAAAATGTCAAAATGCGTCAAAATAATGTTGAAACAGCAAAACAGTTTTGACAAAACAAAATGGAGCAGTGCTTTGAAAAAGTGAAATGAAACACTGTCCCTTTGAAATGGCAAAACGGAAGTCAAAACAAAATGGTGTTTTGCACAGCCCTAATATGCATGCATGTCAAAATATGTATAACTTTGAGATTATTTTACAGATTCTAGAAAATATTTTATAGAATATTTTATAAATCTAGAATCTCAACTGGTGTAAATTTCTGTAACTCTGTTGACATTGGTTTATACTATCTACTTAATGGTGCTTGCATATACAGTACTCTCAAGGTAAAAGTTGTCTATCTTAATCAGTCTTATTTGTGCCAACCATCCATTTGGCTAGGTCACTGCTTCCTTTCCCTATTCAATGCATTAAAATATTGATTGAAAGAATCTTTGCGGGAAAAGGAGAAACAAGAGAAGAGATTGTATGGTATATTTTCCCACATTTATGAGTCTAAATAAAACTTCAGCTTTGGTCATGTTGGTTTAACTTTTTTTTTTTAAATATACAGTATTAAATATTAATTCCTTATGCAAAACCACACCACTTGCAGATATTCTCACAGGGACTGGAAAAGGAATAGAAAAATATTGGCACAGGAAATGATTACATGAACAACAAAAAATGAATAACAAAAATTAAGGAAAATACGAAGTAGAAAGAAATGAAGTGATGAATATTTTCAGTCCTGACCTTTCAATAGAGTCCTGACCTAAAGCCCGTGGAAAACAATGGGAGTCTTGCCAGTGATTTTAGGGGGCACTGTATCAAGCCTTATTACACCTCAGTAATATAGTCTAATAGCACATGGAATTTTGGCAGTTTTATATTAACTTTTGGTATGAAATGTTTAGCACATCTCTGTTGGAAACCTCTCTCAAATACTGTGAACCAATGAAGAGCTCAACTCAGAGTGAAAAATAGCGTTTCTTATAATCTTATAATGGAAAAGATTAACAGGATTTTTAACATTAACTCAAAATTTTCTAGCTCCTGAAAAAATTGCTTGATTTTAACAGATATTCAATAGTTAAATTGTGAAAGCAGAAATGAATATCACAAATATAACCACACACTTAACAGTCTTAATTAACTACTTGGTTAATTATTGCAAAGGATTTTCTTTTTTACTAAGAAGTTAATGCTTTGAAAAGAAGGGAAACAAATTAAAAATGACTCGAGAGAGCTTGCAGAATAATGTTTAAAGAACAGCTGCAGATTAGTATCCACCTGGACAAAGCAGCAGTCATTGTAAGTTAGGTTGAATGTCCGTGTAAATTAGGAAATTGTATAAGCTTCATCTTTGCTTCTGTGTTCAGTGTTTAACAACTGCAATTCATTTGAAATCTAATAACTATGTATCAATGCATATTTAACTGCATTGTTGAATATGTAATGTAGGACTTTCAAAAGGAACAGCATTTGACCAGTTCTAGTCTCCCAGTTTTTTCTGGATCGGCTAGAAATGTCTTAATAAACACCGAAGGATGTAGTCATAAATAGGAACAACCACAGTCATCATGTGTACCGTTAGAGAAATGATGGGGCACCAAACTGAGCCATATGGGGGTGGGGGGGAGCTCCTGTCTCTGCATGCACCTCAGGAGGGCATGGTGGGGGTGTGCCCCCCAGATCTGCGCATAGGGCACGGTGGGCTTCCAATGTCAGCTAGGGCCAGGGCTGCACTGGGCTCATCCCAGTCAGGGGTTGGGCCTGGCTGCACTCAGGGCAAGTGGCAGCAGCTCTTTGAGGGGGGCTATGGGAGAGGCTGCAGCCACTCCAGAATTTGCTGTTGCCCATCCCCCCACACAGCTCCCTCCTAGCACTACCACCTGCCTCAAGTGCAATCTGGCCCAGCCCCCCACTGGGAACAGCCAGGTTCCAACCCCAGCCCGCAGCAGCACCTGAGCTTCCATGCCCTCCCAGGGTGTACACAGCAGCGGGAGCTACCCCTACCCTTCCTGCTCTCCACAGACAAGCCATTCATGGCCTCAATTGAGGCCCCCATGGTGAGGGACAGAGTGGGGCTGAGGCTGGAGCAGGTGCTGCCCAGCCGGAGCAGAGCATGGGATGGAACTGCAAGCAACTCATCTCAGGGACACAGGGTGGGGGCAGCTCCCACAGTTGTGTGTTCCCCAGGAGGGCATGTGGGGCCAGAGCCCCTGAATCTATGTGTGAGGCAAGGTGGACTGCAGCTGCGTGCAGAGGCTGGGGCTGTACCAGGATCTTCCCAGTGGGAGAGCTGGGTCAGCCTGCTTTCAGGGTGGGTGGCAGAGGTGCTGGGAGGGGGCTATGGCGGGGCTGCAACCACGTCAGAATTTGCCATAGCCCCTCCCAACCCCACCCTCCCAGCACTGCTGCCTCATGCCCAGATCACAGCATGGCCCAGTCCCCACCAAGAAGAGCCTGGCGCTGACCGCAGCCCACAGCAGTAGCCCACACTGCAGATGCAGAGGCACACACCCACATGCAGATCCAGGGGTACACCCCCCCATGCCCTCCCAGGGTGCGTGTAGCTGCAGGAGCCACCCTGTACATGGCTCAGTCCTGCATCCCATCCCAGCTGTGCAGTCCCTGTCCCAGGCCCACTCCCTCCCCCATCACTGGCTCAGCCCACCCCACCCTGCCCTGCTCCACCTGACATGCCTATCCAGAGGCACACATCCCCACATCCTCCCAGGGTACGAGCACCAACTGGAGCTGCCCCCCACTCCTTACAGCCCCCAGACAAGCCACAGATCCATCCTGTGCCCCACCCTGCCCCAGCTGTGCAGCCGTAACATCAGCCCCAGCCCCATTCCATCCCTCACCACAGGGTAAAAAACAAGAAAAACATATAAAGGGGTACATGAGGTGTAACTTTGACAAAGAAGGGGTACACTTGTTTCATAAATTTCATAGACGTTAGGGCTGGAAGGGACCTTAAAGATCATCAAGTGCAGCCCCCTGCCCCAGGGGCAGGAAGTCAGCTGGGATCAAAGGATCACAGCAAGATAAGCATCCAAACATTTCTTGAATGAGTCCAGAGTAGGTGCCTGCACCACTTCTGGAGAAAGTCTATTCCAGGTCTTGGGGCTCAGACAGTAAAGAAATTTTTGCAGCCTAAAATGGTCTTGGAGGAGTTTATGAATGTTGGTCCTTGCTTTTCCTTGGGGTGCTCTGGTGAACAGACCTTCTCCCAGATCCTGATGTACACCTCTTACGTACTTATAAGCAGCCACCAGGTCCCCCCTGAGCTTTTCCAGGCTGAAGAGCCCCATGGCTCTCAGCCTCCCTTCCTAAGGCCTAGTCTCTTGCTCTCTGATCATGCACGTGGCTCTCCTCTGAACTCTCTCAAGCTTCTTGACATCCTTCTTGAATTGTGGAGCCCAGAACTGGATGCAGTACTCCAGCTGTGGCCTCACCACAGCCGGATACAGTGGGAGGACAACATCCTGAGATTTACTTGAGAAGCATCTACGGATGCAAGCCAGAGTTTTGTTTGCTTTGCCAGCTGCAACATTACATTGGTGGCTCATGTTCATCTTGTGGTCAGACATGACCCCCAAATCTCTTTCAGCTGTGGTATTTTTAGCCATGTTAAAAAAAGGTTGAAAACCCCTGCCCTACGTAATTCAAACTGAATCCTTCTCAACTTGCATTCTTACAGTGAACCTTATTAGTAACATGCAGGATTATATTGCTGTTTTGGAAAAGCAGATTATCTCCAAAGCTTAGAATCTGGTACAATTGGACGGTGCAGATAGCATTTATGAAAAGAGGCAGGCTTAACTGCTTCAAAAAGTTTTGTGCAATTTGGAAGAAATTCTTGGAATATTTTGGTAGCTCCTTTTGGTAGATTGCTGTTCATTACAAACGTCTTTTTCCTTCTTCTATCCCTCCCGCTTCCCTCCTCTTTTTTTCTTTTTCCTTGTATTGCTTATTGCTTGTGACATATGCAGAGTTGATATACATGTTTTTTCTGATGTTTGTATTGTATTTTATAAAAATCAATATAAAAAAACGAACAAATATCACATATTAACCACAGTAGGAATTTATTGATTCAAAGCTAATACTAATCTTCCTCTAAATTTCTTGGTAAGTGTAATTGCAGCAACCTTTTTCTTTTCTTGGTTTTTATTCCTGAAGCAGAAACATATAGCACTGTGACAACATGACATTGTTTTAAAAAGGATTCCTCTGACACCTACAATGTCACCTACAGGAAAACTGTAGATATAACCTCAAACTACAACATTATCTTTCTTGGGAGTGACTGAAATATTAATGCAAAAAAATTATTCCAGTTAAATAAATTCCAACCGTTAAGATTCTCCTCTCTTGCCCGCTCTTGTTCCTTCTCTCACCCATTCACTCCCACTGTTACTTCTTCATAAAAGCCTTGATTCAGGAAAGCCCTGGAAGTAAAAGAACTTTATCTCCAACCCACTGAATCAACTTAATAAATCAATCAAACCCCCTCTCCTCCCCCAACACACATGCCTTTCTTGCATCATATCAGTTCACCTCCATAGACTCAGTTATCCTCCATCCCCTCTCATCCTATCCAAAATTACATTTAAGGACTTACAGATGCTCTTTCCATGTTATGAATCTAAAGAATAAATAAACAAAGCATTTTATACCATCACATCAATTCGCATCCCTTCCACCTAGCTAACCAATTTACTTCACTATCAAATCTGTTCAATCTCACTCCCCCTCTGCTTCAAAGGTCTTTCTACCACATTCTTGAAGCAAAAAGCACTGTGTGGGATTTTTCTGAGATATTGATGCCCACTGAAATTAGTCACTTTTCTTTGCCTGCTCCATGATAGTAAGCGAGCAGTGGTTCTCAGATCCCTTTGAGGTGAAGACAGGAGTTCAGCAAGACTGTGTCATTGCTCCAACACTCTTCTCAATATTCTTTATTGTGATGCTACATCTGATCACCAACAAGCTTCTAGCTGGAGTACAGCTACACTACTGAATTGATGGTAAACTGTTTAATCTCAGCCGATTTCAAGCCAAAGCCAAGACTACCCTGATCTCAACCATCAAAATCCTGTACACTGATGATGCTGTAGTTTCTGTTCACTCAGAAGTAGATCTCCAGACAATTTACAATATCTTTGCCAAGGCATACAAGAAAATGGTACTGATGCTTCACATTTAGAAGACTAAGGTCCTCTATCAACAAGCCCTTAATGAGCAGCCCCCAGCTCCAGTAATTCAGATCTATGGTAAGACTCTGGAGAACTATTGCCTGTACCTCAGAAGCCATCACTCACAGAAGGCTGACATGGACAAAGGAATCCAACATTGCCTCAACTGTGCAAGTGTAGCCTTTGGATGTCTGAGGAAATCAGTGTTTAAAGATCATGATATCAGTTTTCAAACCAAGCTCATGGTTTATCAAGCATTCATGATACCTACTTTACTGTATGGGGCTAAGATATGAACAGTGTACATGAGACACCTCAAGTCAGTGGAGAAATACCATCAACATTGCCAACAGAAGATCCTTCTAATCCACTTGGAAGACAGATGCACCAACATTTGCTCTTGCAAGCAAACTCCATGAGCATTGAGGTAATGATCATCTGACATCAACTTTGCTGAGCTGGCCATGTTATCCAGATGTCCAACTCTTGACTCCCAAAGCAAGTATTATTCTCCCAGCTCAGTCAAGGCATATGCTCAAGAAGAGGGCAGGAAATCACTTCAAGGATGTCCTCAAGACCAACTTGAAAAAATACAATATTGATATGAAGTCATGGGAGACTATCACCTAGGACTGTCCCAAATGAAGGAAGAGTCTACTGCAAGGATATCAGTATTTTGAAATGACCTCATGACAACAACAGGTGATGAAAAAGTGGAAGTAGCCGAAACAGTGTGTCATGGGCCAAACTAAGAACTTGGAGCCACCCACTCCACACAGAAACACATGTCCAAGTTGCAGTAGAGACTGTGGATCCCAGATTGGCCTTGTCAGCCATTTCAGACCCACAGATAAGGCAATCATAGAAAAATGGAAAGCAATAATCTTTGGCTGCAAGGGATTGCCAATGCTGAATTTCTGCTGTAGGTAAATGGACATGAACTCTGCATTTTATACCACCTTAATGGTATGCTTTGAATGCATAAACTCTATTTATAATCCATTTATTTAGTAATCTCTGTACACACTAGGTCTGGTTTGAGCCCTGCACACTGGAAGATATTTCAAACAGAATTTTACTATGTGGTTATTTCATTGTCTATAATGCCGAAGTAAAACCTGCTTTTCCCACAGACCTTGATGCACTGCATTTGAAATAAATAATGGCATTGATCCATCTACAAATAGAAGAATGTTCAGTAGAAATAAAGGCTCAGAGCCAAGTATTTTTTATTCCCTTCACATACACTGTAAATGTTCTCAATCCCTATACAAATGCATTCTTCCACAGTAATGGTAGCAAAAAAGCAGTTTTTGGAAGAAAAAAAAGATATGCTCAGTTTGAGATTAAAGCGCAAAAGGAAAACAGCATGAAGCTTGAAATATGGTAAAAATTAGAAATGAAGTTAAGATAAAAATATTTTCAGAGATAGTGATAACACTTTGGGATAGATATTCATAATATTACAGTCAAGTAGCTTTCCCTGAGGATGTAACACACATGCAGTGAGTGATGATTTTTGAGTCTACAAAGTGTAACTCCTATAAAATAGAGGTTCCCTGTTCTCAGAATAACTATACATGACATCTGTTTTTCCAGTTTGGACTACGCAGACAATGTTATCATGACAGGAAAGTTCTCAAGGATACGCTTTCAAGTGTAAGACAGCTACTCTCTAGTTAAGAGCTTTTGGGGCAAAACTAAAACTCAGAGTATCAGCACAAATATTTTGCTATTGTACAAACTGATGGACAAACTGAGAAGAAAAGCCTGTCATTATTTAGCTGGCAACTAACTGTTATGAATGGGTTCAATGAAGCAGATGTACTGAAGAGAATACATGTAGCAGCTTTAGCAAAGAGCTTGCTACATATGGCCAGATCAAAAGAAGCTAAATATTCTTGCAAAAGCACAGATCTATCAGAACTGTGACCTTCCAGTACTTTAGATCGGAAACAGGGACAATACCTAGGCAGGTAATTTAGATGCTGGAAGGATTTGCTATATGGTGATAGAAGCGATTGCTGGGAATAAGGTAGGTCAACTTCATTCCCAATGAAAATGTAGCAATGTGACTTGAGAGGATTAAAGTCATCATTAATTGTAACTGTTGGATTTTTACTTTGATGTGGGCAAGGGAGCAAAGTTCTTGAAAACTGGCACTGAGAATAAGAACCAGGGTGAGAAAGGGATGCAAGCCTGTTACAGATAGCTAAAATCTCATCTTCAGTTAACCTGATTACCTCATATCAAGAATAATCCAGCAGAACTCTCCAGTGCTTGGAATGCAGCCTTACTGTGCGATGATGAACAGTCAGGTTATGGATCCCTGCTATCTGTAAAGTGGCTAGTATGTCTGTTTGCTTGCTGTGCCTCATGGTCAGTAAATACCCCACATCCCATGTTGGATGCGGAATGTAATCCTAGCCTCATTTAAATCTGTAGAAAAATAAATAAATAAATAAATAATAATAAAATCATTCATTTTGATTGATATCAGGGTTTTTTCTCATGGTATTTTCTCCTTCTGTTCTGTATAGAGCTGCATGAGCTATTCATAGAAAATAATATATTAGATAAATTGACCCTTTCACAACAAATCACTGAACAGCTTTTGATTGTTACAAATGCATTCATTATTCAAAATTGCTTGATGAACACTCATATGAATGTTTTTTCAACCAGGGGACTGTTAGCCTCTCTAATACTGTTAGCATATATAGGACTATACATACTAGCATACATGCTAGCATATATAAATGTATATAAAAATAAATAAATATTATGGAGGCTGGTTTTATGCAACTGTGGCTGTGTGATCAGGGTCTAAAGGAGGATTTGCTATTTCTCCTTCCACTTAATTTCCATTGAAATAAATGGATTTTTACAGTTGTAAAACTGTTGTCAAAGAGCTAACAGACAGCTCTGGAACTCACACAGTATGACCTCTATCTTGGGTTTGTTGACCTTCACAAAATTCCACCATCAGATTCAGCGGTACTTAATATGAGTCTATGCTTTGAACCTTGTTCTCTCAAATCTTCTCAGTCAAATGTTGAACAAAAGATAAGTATGAATAAACATAAAAATAACATAACTTAGTATTTTACATAAAATCATGTGTCACAGATGACATGGAAAGCAAATTAAAAGAGAAATTAAATTGTGTGGGGGTAGATCTGTCAAAAATCTAAGTGCAGTTCTTGTTAAAGAACTGAGAATGCAGAATAGAAAAGAAATGTAAGCACTTTTGGAATTGTAGGGTGGAGTGCTTTAAATTAAACTGGCTCCAAAAGCGGATCTAATTAAAGCACCTGCAGTGTCATATGTATTCAGCGTCCTCTGCTTCAAAATGGCAGTGGGGAAGCTTTAACTAAATCTCATTCAATGAGCTTTGGTTAAAGCACCCCACCACTGTTTTGCAAAGTGATGCACAGGCTGCTAGAATATGCTAATTAGCATGCTCCAGCAGACTTGCAGGAGACTCAATTAATTGAGTCTTCTCTGATGCGTGCTAATTAGCATGAATCGGAGCAAAGGTCCATCACTTGTATAGATATCTGTAGTGCTTAAATTAAGCAGATGTGTAAACGCTTTGCTAGATTTGTACCTACATATTTAGCATTTACAAAGCTATTGTTTCTTTCTCCCAGAAAAATCCAACAAGTTTCTTACACCAAGGAGGTATTGCTCAAATGTATTTCTGCCATGTTCTCATCTTTGTAATGGATGAAGCATAGCTCTTTGAAGCAATACATCACCAACCTTGTCATTACAAAGGAAATCAAAAGTTTTCATTTTAAACTCAGCAAAGGCCCCTTAATGATTTTTGAAAGGAAAAAATAATATGATTAAAAATTAGTGAATATAAAATATAAACAACAGGCATGATATCTTGAAGGTAGAATCTCTTTAATGTCTGTATCTAAATAGAAATGGCATTATATATTCTGTAAATATGAAAGATTCAGTTATTTTAATATCGATTTATTTTGGATACGGGTAGATTTTATTTTATCTGCATTTTTGGGATAAAGAAATTCACTGTTAAGAAACTGGCATAATGGGTTTTAAGTGATGAAAAGACCTTATAATTTTCTCTGAATTGGAATAAGTTTCACACTACCACTCAGTGATGAACAGATAAAAGTTTACATGACCAAAAATCAAGAGTCACATATCAATAATACTCTTCTTCACCCTTTTCAAGCTCTTTTTGGTACTTCTGCTCCCTAACCCAACTATGACCTGTAAGAAAGCATACTTAATCAAATCTTTATTTCACAAGAAGTTATGATGAGGCCACAAGTAGTATGTTTATAAAATATTATTTTATAATATTCTTCAAGGAACTTATAACTCTTGGGCATACTGCTGCAGTGGAGTGTTAATCATTTAAGCAAGGTCAGATAATTCAGATATAGAAATCTTGATTTTTAACAATGCTTGACATTTTTAAAAATAAAGTAGGCAACCCAGTTATGATAGTAAATTGATGCCTTTTCACTCATTTGCTCAAATACCATACCACCCTTTCAGGGTATCTTATCCCCCCGATAACTAGTGCATCAACTTTGTTTAACTGAATAGGTCCATCATTGATGGAAGATTTAACATATGATGTAGCATCTAGTTTTGCCATTTGTACTGTTACAAAGTTTGAAGAAAAGGAATGCATTGTACTTAGTAAGGTCCATTCCTGTGAAGTGTTGCGGACTGTGTGGCGTTTCTTGTGTATTATAATAACACCTAAATGGAAAGATGGTAAAAAATTCTCATTCAAACATTAAGGTTTCAGCAAACCCAAATCTTAAAAACTCCTGCTATTATTATCTTGATTTTAGAAATTAGGCAATGGGATTGGGAATGGCTGAAGTAAAAAATTTAAAGACTGTAGGATTTATTAGTGTTCTTTACCTTTGAAAATCAAGCCAAATTTAGATCTTTCATTATGGATTTGATGCCCACCTTCAAGACCTGTTTCCTTTGCCTTATAGCTGCACCTATAAATCACATCTTTATTCATATTTATTGCAAGAAGTAATCTTTATCTGCCTATTAGCATGTGTCCAGAAAAGTTCGCCTTTCATTAGATGCATTACTAAGATACAGCAGAACTACATTTTAATCTTTATTGTTATGTTTCCCCTGTTTAACAGAGTTCCCTTTGTCTTAATCTCTCTGTTGGACATCAAATTACTGTGTTTATTTCAGCATGGGGTGTTTTCAAACTTGTAACATTTAGCAAAACCTTAAAGTCTATCCTTGGGAGTAGGGTGTGGTGTTGCTAATTACAACCCCTACAATTCCATGACTTGAAAACATGGCTAGTATTCAATATGGATAATAATCATCATCACCACTGCTTTTGTTTATTAGGTTAGGGATCTATCTAAGAGCAAAGAGATTTCTATATCAAATTAATATTTTTTTCTTATTACTCATTTTGCTTGCCTTAATTTTGATTAGCCAGTTTGAGAATTAGTACTGCATTTCAAAATGTTAGCCTAAATATGACAGGCAAAAAGCCATAGCAGCAGAATAACCCCACAATCATTAGCCACAGTTGGAAATATGCAAGTTATCATTCTCATTATCACACTACAGAAACAGAAAGTCAGAGGCCTAGCTATAGATCACCTAAAACTCTTTGTCTACTTCTGAGAAGCAAGGATAGCCAGAGGTAAAGAGGTTAAACTCAATCATTTCATAATGCAATGTTCTGGTTTACTATGTGGAAACTGATTTGATGAACAAGAGGCTGACTTACTGCACATTGCCAGGTCAGTTGTGCTAAAGGAAGTGATCAAACAGGAAGGTGGTTCAGTAATTTAATGGCAACTCCTATAATTTTGTCATATGAATGATGCCAAATATACAGGTGATAAAATTAGGAAACCCCCTCTAAGAAGAAACAATTTATTTCCAAGTTGGTAAAAAATATTTTTTTCTCAGCCCATATAACTTTCATGTTTATAGCTGCTGGGCAAAACTAGCTAGTTGCTTCAAGTGATACAAAAGAAGTTTGGCCATGGAAATGTTTGCCATACATCTCATCTTATTCTAGAAGGATGCTTTTAGTAACAAGACTCACCTCTGTTTCACTTAAGTGTTGCTGCATGGTGCTTGCCATCCATAGTCAGTTTTATCAGTTACACATACCATCCTCAGCTTCACAGTGTCATGAACAGCAGTCATTAGGGGAATTATGAGGTAAATGTACCTAGGAATCCAAGGACCATTTGGCAGAGTAGTTAACAGTGCCTATGGTGATGTAGCTGTGGTGTCACGGTTTTTCTCTGCCGGTGCTACGTCGCCATGGTGCGTTGCTACAGTGACGTAGAATCTCATGTAGACGTGCCCACTGTGACTTAAAGGAAGTACTAAATGATGGTGCAGTAACAATGGTGCTGTAGGGGCACTTGTTGATGCACCCTGTATACACATTCCTTGTTCTTTAAAAAAAGACACGCACGTCCTTTTTATTTTTTAGAAAAATGCTAAATACCTTGCCGTACAAACAGACATAACTATTGCATAAGGAGTTTAAAATCTGTTTAGCAAGAGCATACACACAGTAATCAACATACTAAGCAGTTTGGACAAAGTCCTTTGGATTTCCAGTGCATTCTGGGTGTGTGCTGAAAACCAGGTGTGTTGAAGCCTCCTTGCTTTTTCCAAAACATAGAAACAGGATGGTCAATTTTCTTCTACTGTCCACCAGAAGGAATATATTCCCCTGCATCTCTAGACCTCTTCTATCAACATAGTCTCAAGTTATCCTAGTAATGCATTGTCCTTATCTTGTAAAATACAGCATTTTGATCAAGCACAGGAACATATTTTAAAAGGTATGCAAGAATGACGGCTCTGGCTCATAGACCACTGGGGTGAATCAACCCTTGAACCTACACGATGTTGCATGTGAATTTTGGGGTTTTTTCTGAGTGCTTTACAACACTTGGAGACTTTAACTGTATATTAATTTTCCCATATGGAATTCTACATTCAGGTTAATTTAAAACTGATGGATTTTGTCAAGGTAATGGGTCCCTAATGGATTGTACAGATGCATATTAACTACTTTTTGTATGAATTAATTTAGAAAAGAATAGAGAATCAGGGAGAGTATCTGAGGTTAGGCTAATTTAAATTCAATGTACCTAGACTCAAAACTCAACGGTTTTTTTCTCCTACAGTCCAAAAGATCATGATATTTTACAGAGTTAACAATATACAAATGTAATTTTCAGTGAAAACAGAAAAATGTTTGATCTCTATGTACTGGGAAGAAAGAATGGGTTAGTTGATGAAGTACTAAAGTGTGCATCAGGAGACCTGGTTTTACTTTCTGATTCAGCTATAGATGTCTGGTGTGATCCTGGGTAAATTGCTTAATCTACACCATGCTTCTGTTTTCCTCCTGCATAAGAGGAATAACCTTCCTGTGCTTCACAGGCAGTTGTACAGAGAAAAATCTGTGAATGACTGTGAGGTGCTATGAGAATGGGATCCATTTTGATAGTCTACAGGAAAGCTGTATGCTCTGTGTACCCCAGTAGATCTAAATTATGTAGCAGGGATTCAAGAATTTTACAGATAGGAAATCTTTCCTTCCTCAGTTTTTCTCCTCAACCTGTTCCAGTATTCTCTCTTCAGTTATTTTAATACTGAATTCATGTGATTTGTCCCCACAATTTCCAGTGTTTAGTAAATCTTTTGTATTGAAACTGCAGAAGCTGCTGAATCAAAGCACTGAGTAAAATATGATTTAGTATTCTGTCATCTGGAAAAGCCCAGGAGGCAGTCAAAGTTTGTGACTACTGGGGAGTGATTTCATAGTGTCATAGAATTTAAGACCCAAATAGACCATTACATCATTTAATCTGATTTCTTGTACTTCATAGATTATGTTGTGCTAGATATCTTTTATGAAGCCAAAAGGCTTTAATTAGACCAAACGTATCTCCTAATCCTGACAGAGAACAAGAGGTACCATGGGGCCACCAATACCTGAACCTCCTGCAGTGAGATATACCCTATCTTCCTTTACTCGTTTTGCACAATTGAAATATGGTGACTTTCAATACAAATTTAGATGTGGTGGGATATTAATTCCTTGTTTCCAAAAGAGTTTTCTCAGCAGCAGTTTTAAAGAACTAGCTGCTACAAAGCACAACATAGATAATATCTGCCATTATACTCAACAATAATGAATCAATTCTTAGCTAGATGCTCCTACTAAAATGATCAGCAGTCAACTACTTTGTGATTTTGACATTTAGACTGTTATTCTTAGAGGCTCCTGAGTTAACATTTTGTTGAAGTAAACAGAAGCAGTTCACATCTTTCCTAGAGTAAATGTTTCAGGCTATCTACAGGCTCAAGTGAACTCAGCGCATTGGTTTACAGTCAAGTACCATTCTGAAGTTTAGTTTTAATATGTTTCATTGTATTTTTATCAGTAAGAAAGTAACACACCAGCCTCAAGAATAATAGGTCATTTTTACACATGTAAGCACTGCAGCACCGGGCACTCTGAAAAGCACCCAGTGCTACAATGCTTGCAATTGTATGAGTGGCAAATGCACGTCAGCACTGAGAAAATGGTGGTGGTGCGCTTTTGAACTAAAACATATCAGAGGTGCTTTAGTTCAAAAGTTCACCGTCTCCATTTTTCTGTACACTGATATGCATTTCACTGCTTATACAACTGCATATGGTGCAGCACAGTTTGCCTCAGCTTGTGTGCAGAGCAGACTCAATTAATCTAGTCTACTCTGAAGCAGAGGATCTCCGGCATCTCATGGGGCAGAAAAATATGTGTATAATTGCCCATAATGTCTAATGATACTTGCCACGAGAAAGTATGTTAAAAGGAATAAGGTGAAACATAGTGGCATAACTTGAAGTCTCATGGCAATCAACAGGGGCATTTATAGACGTGCTCCAGGAGGCGGGGGCGCTTTAAGTAGGGCACTTCTAAGAGCTGTGCTAATTAAAGCACCCAGATTGTCACATGTATCAGGGTCCCCATGCTGAAAAAATGGTAGCAGGGTGCTTTGAACTAAAGCTCATCAAATGAGCCATTTTTCAGCATGGGGACACTGATACACGTGACACTGGAGTCTGCTGGAATGCAGTAATTACCACACTCCAGCAGACTCAATTAATCAAGTCTACTCTGATGTCCTGTAATTACAATGCATTAGAGCAGCCTCTCTGCACATGTATAGGAGCCCCAGGACTCCTCCAAAAATGCGGGCACGTGCTTTAGAATCAGGGTTCGAGATTCTGACAGAATCTCTACCACCCTGTGCCGCTGCGTCCGGCAAAACCTCCCAGGCTTTCGACTTATTTACATGCGTACTTTGGAATTCAGTGTGCAGATATTAGGTAAAATACCTGAGGCTAAATTTTGTCAGATTTTGTTAGCTAATTCATGTACTGTTGTCAAAGGGAGGATGTAGGAGTGGAAAGATTTTTAGCAAAGTAGCGTTAAGCCAACTACTAGCCACTTGAATAGGCATAGATCTCACCCTTAGAGAATAGGACATCATTGGCATTCCTAACTCTTCAGTTGTAAGAACTGTAATTGTGACATTTATGTCCATTACTGACAGTTATGAGGCAGTTTGAAAGCAAAGATAAACAGTGTTCTAATAAAATAACCAGACAGCAAGAAGAAAAGCTGCACTATCCTAAAAAGGAAAATGTAAAGTATGTTTTACATAAATGAGAGGTAGAGTTTTACACTATTAATGAGAAAGAATCATTATACCAAACACTTGCAACAAAGTAAACTGCAGTTATTAGACGATTGTAGCTGAATTTTGAAAGGATAAGCTAAATTAACATTGGTAAATGATGACATATTAAGAGAGAAACTGAGGGACACACGCACTGATGATGATGTGATTTTTCAGAATAATTCAAGGGAGGAAAGAGGAATAAAAAAGCATTAGTCTGTGCTTCTACTTTGCTCCTGATCAGTGCTTTCTATAGTGAAAACCAGGTCAGTATGCTACAGCAGGAATAGGCAACCTTTTCTGGATGTAAGCTAAAGTGATGCAACACATAGTCAAGGCAGGGAGAAGGGCAGGTGCTTAGGACAATGATCACTTGTTTCCCTAGAGGCACAAGGAAAACACCCACAACTGGCACTTCTCCCTCTGTGGTCCCTGTAGTTGGCACCCCCGCTGCAGAATGCCTTCAAGTCCGACAGCTGCAGACCTCATCCAAAGGTTCTGTAGGCTGCATCTGTCCTGAGGGCCATAGGTTGCTGTCTTCAGTCCTAATGTGCTAAAATGAAGTTTTCAGTTGCTGATAACTCCAGGGGATCCAGAATCAATGTAAAATATACTTCAGTGCACATAACAGTGTGTGAATAGCTAGACTCTCCCAAAAAACTCTACCTGTCAAACAGGATCCAAAACCAATCACACCTTCTGCCACTGCTCCTCTAAGATCAGGCCTTTTCTGTCCCAAAGCCAAACAAACAATCTAATTCTCCTGTTTGTAAACAGCTATATAGGTTCCCGCAACTTCTACCCATCTGGTCTCCCTGACATCATTGCTCATTGCACATCAGATACAAGCACCATTGAAATCTTCCCAGCCTGTCATGATGATCACACATCTTGTCTGTATCTCTTACATCAGTGACTAAGAGTGTGCCATAGCACATTAGTGTGCATGGGAGTGATGTAAGTGTGCCACAAAATCTCCCTGTGTGAGGAGGTACATGGTCTCCTTCCCCATTTGACACCTGCAGCTGCCCTCTGGAAACTGCCATCACTACTGCTGCCTTCCCCTCCCCTTCCCTGTCCTCCAATTGCCTCTGTATCAGATTAGCCTACAGGCCTCATCCATTTAGATTTCAGTGATTTTTCAACAGAGATGCTGCAAAATTTAGAAAACTAAAAATGAGCCAAGGGCCATTATTTTTCACCACTGGAACAGCATCCCCTCTCCCCCCTGCCAAACAAATACAATGTGTGCACAGCATCACCTTGAGAATTTTATTTGTATGTTGTATCTCTTCCCCAGGCTTCTTCTGCTTTTGCTTTCTCTGTCCTATCCTTCAAAATCTTAGGCATATGCTTGTGCATGTCAGTTTCTCCATGAAAACTAATGATAAAAAAGAAATTCAGGTACAATTAGTATAAATAACTTCTCAAAAGCACACTATAATCAAACTGTGGGTATCCTAAGAATTGTATGTTTGGATCGATTCTACCTGCCTTCTGCATCTGTCCTTAGATTGAATAGTTCTTTCTCTATTGTAGGAAAAGAACTTACTCTTCAGAAGTATTTATCAATCTATATTGGTCTATAATCAATTTATCTATATACAACTGCTGTTCTCCAGTCAGATGGTGCCACCTCCATTTGGGTGATTTTTTAAACTTGTTGCTTCCAGACCTGTGATTTCAGTTACTGGATCCATCAGAAATTGGGGACAGAGAAGACCCTGCCTGAGTGCATTAAACATTTACTTCTGAATAACCTTATAATTAAATCTTTAAAATGATATCAAAAGACCAGAAATAAATGTAATGAAAGTAAGTTACTCAGGGCACATTGTATATAAACAATGTCTTGTCATATGTCCAGCCCAAGGACACCTGCCTGCTTACACTTCCTAAGGCTAAATGAACAGACCAAATACAAAATGTGCATTCAGACTACTTAAATCAGAGCTTTCCTTAGTAAGAAAACCTCAGACCAGCTCTAAGGTATAAAACATGATATTGGAGTACCCAAATGATTTCCCACCATTTATTAAAGCACTTGACGCCAGATTGTATTAAACATGTAGCCCCAAATCATTTTTCCAAATGATTGGTTTTCACACAGCTACTCAGACAAAGCTATAATCTCAATTCCTAATGCAGCATGGGAAATAACCTGGAAATACATTCAATAGGACATGAAGTCCCTACAGAGTGATAGGCAATAAGACTATATTGTCTAATAGCAGCCAGTAACTAAACTCCAGTTTGTTTGGCCTATATTACACTATCCCTCCTCCTCCCTTTCTAGCTGTTCTGAGGAAGAAGTGCTATCTACAACAGTTATGATCCTGCATTACAAAGATAACACCAACTCTATTCCCGGAGATTATCCATAGTCTGACAGGCTGTTGATACTGTGATCACTCATTGATCCCTTCTGTGAAGCCTGAATAGATATACAGTATACTCCTAAGCAGAACATATTAATAGAAAAGTTTCTTGTACTGTTCCCGTAGAGAATAACATGCAAACAATGTCAGCTTTTGAGACAACTCAGATTTATAGAATACGTTTTCGTAAGTGCTGTGAGTGCCACTGTTTTAAGATTTATACTTTTAACTAGTCAAATTCCAGCACTTCTTTTATAAGCGAATAAGAAAATAGCATGGACCCTACTTTCCCTTTTATGTGTGGTAGCAAAGCAATTAGGGCATCCTGCTGTGGCTTTAGCAGCATGAGTCCAGATTTACTTGAGACTCAATCCTAAACCTTCCCATCATAAACCCAGAGATGGCCAGGCATGATTCTGGCCACAACACTTCTTTGCATACTGCTGGATACAGGAATGGGCATGTCTTAACTATACTACTCCTACATTCAGGAAGACCCCTGATTAATTTTCCTCAGGGTAGTTTTGAGGACCCCCTATGTGTGGAGAGCTGTTAGAGATTATTGTAATGAGATCATGTAGATAATGTAAAACTATTTGATATTGTGTGATGCAGATAAGTAACATCTAAGAATTTACTGTTATATATCAGAAACTTAAGGAAAGAAATAGCCCACAGCAAAAACAGGAAGCGTAACCTGAAAAAGACAAAGCAGATATTTCTCCACCAAAAAATAAAAAAGTAATATAGACCTAACAAAAAAAAAAGCACTCACACCCTTATACTTCTCTTAGGGTCCACTCCCCTGCCACAGTTTCTTTCATAGGAACATTTTCCCAGCATGCCTTTGGACAGACTGGCCCTTTAAATTTGGCAGTACAGAGCAGCTGCAGCCCTAGAGCCAAAGCGATCTGCTTTGGATCTAGCTGTGTCTATCCGTGCTTTAATTGGGTAAGCAGCTTCTCAATCTCTCTCTCTCTCTCTCTCTCTCTCTCTCTTTCTCTTGTTGCTGTAGTGGTGGCTAACTCCCCTATTAGGTTTCTTATGTTTAGTTAAAATAATTTTAGAGACAAAAGCATTGCAAAGTAGCCTCACAGAGTAAATCTGGGTTTTGTTGGGAGTATGAATGGATGAGTAGTGTTAATAGTTTGTGCACATGGATCACCCTAGGAAAAGTAAAGAAATGTGGATGCATAAAGTTTACTTGGCTTGTTTTAACATTTCTGTAGTAAATAAGTAAACAAGGTTTTAATTTTGGTTTTATGGCTAACATTGTTTAAAGCTATTAAAGCCTCCTTCACCGAAGAGCTGCTCAATTTGTGGGTCAGTTCACTTACAGAAATGCTATGCTCAACCACTGTCTGAACCTAAAAGTTGAATTCTTCTCCCAGTGCATGTACATAAATCAGAACCAGCTGTCAGACAAAGCTGTGGATGAGAATCAAATGTGTGCAATGACATTCAGAACCAAGTTCTTTCCTGGAAGACTATTGTGAAGGTGACAATTTTGTGAAGACCATTGGAAATACCCTAACGGTGAAAGAGGCAAAATCTTGTTGGCATACTATATCATCAGATCAGGAGCATGTGGGTACAGAGGACAAGACAGAAGGAAAAGTCGTCTGAAAATAGCCTCTTAAGTGTGTAATAGGACCTTGAAACCTAACAAGAATCATGAAATGGTTTTGCAACTGATTCCATTCAGATAAATTGCTACTGAAACCAGATAGGTGCTGCACGGGTGTCATTTACAGGACTTCGCTTGAGGCTGTAAGGTTGGGTCAGTGCCTAAGGTACTCACCTAGGGCTGAATAGCCCTGGGTTCAATCTGTGTTCTGCTGCAAGACTTCTGATGTGACCTTGAACAAGTTGTTTAACCAATCCGTATCCTGGTTCTTCTTCTGTAGATTGACCATTATACCATGACTTGACCTCAGAGGCATAGTGAGGACAAATCAATTAAACACTATGAAGCATTCAAATACTATGAGAATGAGGGCTTTATGAGCACCTTACATATAGAGGACTACAGGAAGAAATATACTCATCAGTCTGTCATACTGATCTGAAAAGGTTACAGAAGCGTCACTAGAATTACAGATGAGAAAACCAGAGACCTAAGTTCAAGAAGGATTTTGAATTACAATATTAAGGGAAGAAGATCCCTCTTAAATCACCTTTCCTGTATGTGTAGAAAATAAATACATAGGGCAAGCCATCTGCTATAAAAATGCTAACAGAAATATTTAGAAAACACCCTGGATTTTCCTTTCTTCCTTTAAAAAGTAAAATTAAATAAAACACTGTGCCACCTAGACACCTAAAGCAGCAAGGATCACCATTCAGGCAGAAGTCTGCACTAGAAGTCAGCATCATTGAAGCCACTGATCCTTCTGGAGGTGGTGAAGGTCTGCCCATGCACTGAATGATTAGGGTGCAAGTCTTATCCTCTGCTGACAGATAGTCCTGTCAGTTTGCAAATGTTTGCACACAAAACTGATGCTGGCCTGAGCAAATACCAATGTGAAATGTCATTGTTTGTGATAGAAAGCATAGCATTCCACTGTCTGTGGCAAGAGAAGTAGCAGCAAAACTCGCCTTGGGCACAATTATGATCTCATTGAATGGCCCCATTATAAATATTCCTCCTCTCACAACAACACATGCTTCTGCAACAAAATAGTGCTTTTTCTACTTTTCAAAGTGACATAAAAGCAAGCAATTAATAAAAGCAAGCAATTAATTTGAGGTAAAAACAAAAAATATTTGAATTTTCAAGATCATGAAAAGAGAGGGAGGGTTATTTACTTTGATTGATTTTTTTGTTTGGTATTGCCTAACAATGGAGCTGAAGCACCAAACCTTTGGTCCTAACCCAAGCTCAGGCCAGTTAATAACATGCAAGTGCAATTACATTATGTACCTTTAAAACTGGTGCTACCACTCACAGCAGTAACATTTCTTATTCTAAATAGAATGATTACACTCATAAATCAACATGTATCGACTGTTACCACATAGCGATATCTCAGATTTTCTTTCCTAAAGATGAGAGAGAATTTTTCTGGTATCTCATGGTGTACAGTTTGTACTTGCATAAAAGCAGTGTGATGGGAAATAAAGGTCCTTGGGACTTAAGGAGATGTTCACAATCCTGATGCATTCTATGACAGATTGCCTGACCAATACTATTGACATCATCTCTAGATTTTAAAATATTTCTGGGTGAATCTGGAACCCAGGGATGTTGAATAAGTACACTTGCATCTTTGAGCTTCATGTATTGAAAGGCAGGCATATTGAATTCCACAGGAGCTGATATTAAGAGGACACCCTCTAGGAGAGAAGGACTGCTAGACAGAAAGTTAGAGGACTCTATGCTCATTCCTAGGTAATGGTGTCCTGTTAGGCACATTGGTTTTGTGTGTGTGCTGCATTTTTGAGTATGCAGGCCAGACGAACTAGATGGGGTGGGTGGCATTTGCTCTTTTGTTGATTTCTGAAAATTTAAAGATAATTTTTCTAAGAAGTTTTATTGAAGAGAGGCTTTAGTTTATTTGTGGTAAAGAGTCAAACTTAAGGCAGGGATATCACTGGGTAGGAACTGTCGATAATTTCTCTATCAGCTTTTTAAAAAAAATAGCTCCTTGTATAATTAGATTTCGAAATATTGTGATAATGTTATTGCTATGGAATGGGCATTATTGAAAATTCAGTTGGCGCTGTATCCGGTATCAGATACCATAAGCATCTCCTATTTCTGTATCTGAAACTGGCTATAATAGATGTTTATGTCACTCAACACTTTGCAGGAGGAAGTCCTTATTTTGGGTAAGAGTAGTGTTTCCAGTAGCACCTGCTGCAAACACAACTGAGTCCAGGTATACTCAGATCCAGTGCACAGCAGTGGGTAGTGAACATGCTGTTCTTGATTCAGGCTGAGTAGGAAAATTCTGCCTTGAGCAGCCTCTGTTTAATTTAAACTACTTTGGATTTAGCAGACTCCAGGCACAAATAGTATTTGTTTGTTTTTTACTGTCTCCTTCACAGCCCTTACTGTTCCTTGCCTCCATTAGTCTTTGTTCTACTCTAAGAGTAATCAATCATCGATAACTTCTTCTCACAACATATCCATCATGCTACTACTTTAGATAATTCTTAGTCTACAAAGATGTGAACTGCTGATCCACCTTAAATAGGCTGCACTGCTTGGATATCTCAGTCGCTGGTTAAAAAATGTCTTTGTATGTGACTGTTTTATTTCAATGATAATTATTTTGTGAAAACCAACAGTCACGCTTCTAAGAGAAAAGGAACAGACTTCCATTAAATAATCCTTTGGGACCTATCAGACATAATGTGCAGGAGTGTTTGTAAATACATACAGATTACAGAGAGCACAAGTGTTCCAAAAATGTCTCCATTGCATTAAATGTAACTATCCTGAATAGGAAACAAATCCTTAATTTGCCATTAAACCCAAGGTAGAAATGCCAAAATCATTTTGAGAGGGGGTGACAGTGGTTTGTACCTGCAGCATCAAAAACAAAAGCATGGAAAAATCCTCAGTGTTCTACTTGTAAATAGATACAGGGCAGACTGGCTGTATTTTATAGCAACCTGCACAATCAAAAAAGACAAGGACAAAAAAGAGAAATAGTAAAATGTACTAGGCAGCAGAAATAAGCAACGCAAGGACAAGAGAGAAAGTCTGCTTAGAGGGAAAATCATTCCCTGAAAAACAGGGGGCTTTTTTTAGTTTTTGTTTCACTGCATTTTTCTGAAGATTGACATGGCATTAAACAGAAGATCTTCACACATTTTAATAAGAGCTAACTCCTTTATCAGCATAGATAATTATTTCTATCAAAAATTTCATCTCCCAAGAGTCTAAGTGACTTCATTAAGTATGTCCTTTATTTGGTATTTTATCTGTTATACATTCCCATATGGGAAAATGTATTTGTTGCGCGTACTAAGACAATGACAATTTACATAATTTGGGGTTTTTATAAGTTCTCAGCCTTTGCCTAAATCAGATCCTACTAAATGGTAAAACTCCCTGTGCCATCAAAAAAAAAAAAAGACAACGCTGAGTAGATTGAGCCATTGAGGGTAACTTTGATGATCCAACCAATTACATAGCCACCTTACAATGTTTTCCTGTAGACTGTGTTTCCTTAGTTTGTTATTGAGAATGTCATGATAGACAGTGTCAAATACTTTGCTAAAGTCAATGTATATCATAGGAAGAAATCAGGTTGGTCATTGCTATCAGTAAATCTATGCTGGCTATTCCTGATCAACTTGTTCTCCTCTTGATGCTTCACCGTAGAGCCTTCACAATCTGCTCCAGGATCTTTACAGGTATCTGGAGATCCTAAATAAAGACTTTGTAAAAACTGATGGAATCTTCCAAATTTCAGGATCTTGTTCTTATAGTGAACTTCAATTACCATGACATCTTCTGGAAGGAAAACACAGCAATTCACAAGCAATTCATCCAATTCCTGGAATGTGTTGGAGATAATTTTTTTTATACCAATGGTAGAGAGGTCAGCTAGGGGATAATCTCTTCGTGACTTACTGCTCACAAGCAGGGAGGAATTGGTTGAGAATGTGAAGGTGGAAGGTAACTTGGGTTACAGTAACCATGGTAGAGTTTAAGGATAGAGTTCACACTGGACTTCAGAAAAGTAGACATTAACAAACTCAGGACACTGGAGGGCAGGATCCCCAGGGAGATGAGTCTGATGGGAAAAGGACTAAAGAAGAACTGGCTGTACTTTAAAGAGGTCCTCTTAAGGGTACAAGAACAGGCAATCTAAATGAAATGGAAGAATGGAAAGTGCAATAGGATGCCAGGTTGGATGAATGGCAATATCTTCAGTGAGCTGCAACTCAAAAAAGAATACTACAAAAAGTTAGGACTTGGTCATCCTACTAGAGAAGAGTATAAGAATATTACATGGCCTTGCAGGTGAATGCACAATTTGAGATGCACCTGGCTATGGACATAAAAGGCAATAAAAAGGGATTTCGTAAGTGTGAGGAAGACCTTAGAAACCATAGATCCCTTACAGAATGCCAAAGGCAATCTAGTTACAGATGATGCAGAAAAAGCTGAAGTATTTACTATATTTACTCACCTATAAGATGAGGTTCCTCCTCTCCCCTCCCTTCCCCCCACTCCTTGCAATCAGCATAGGGAAAACAGCTCCTTGTCTTACATCTGCATACCTCATTAAGTACACTGTCTATCATTAAACCACTGCCAAAAGCATCAAGTACTCAACAGAGACAGAGAAGACAAACAGCTTAGAGTAGAAAAAAACAGGTTAGGGATAACTTAGAGAAGCTAGATGACTTGAAGTCAGCAGGGTTGGATGGAATGCACCCTTAGGTAATGAAGAAATTGTCTAAGTTAATGTCAGAGCCATTGGCTATCATCTTTAAGAACTTGTGGAGGTCACATGAGGTCCCATATGACTAGTGTTCAATCTCTGTGCAAAGAGCAAAGGTCTAAATCTTATTTCACCTTCACATACTGAGGTGGCACATATATAGATATTTAATAGTGATTTTTGGCACTCATACACAGTTTGCATTCCATTTAGGTTAGCTTCCTCTTTGCTTCTTTGCTGAACATACTCAGAAGGCTTCACATGGGCTGTGCAAGGAGCAACTGAATTGCCCTAGCCTGCATATAATGCTTTAGAAGTCTCAAATCCTTAGGGAGAAAAAAAACAACCTCTTAGCAGTGGTGGGGACAGCAGGCTTCTCACCTTTTAGTTCAGTGGCTTAGTGGCTAAAGGCACATGCATAAAGAACCAGAGATATGGGTTCTAAGCCACTTCCCCTAGGGGGGCTTTTAAACCACATCTCCTCTTTCCCATCCAAATGCCCTAATCAATCAAGGCATGGGCAAAGTGCTTCTCAGAGTACTCTCCAGACCTCCTCTGCCCTAGAAGTCATAATGCCCTAACTATTGGGGTTTTCTAGTCTATGCTAGGGCTGTCTTTTTTTCTCTTTTCCCAGAACAAACAAAACAGTCAAAAGGTCTTCCTTATGCCCCAGTCCTGAACAGAATGGTATGGACATAAAAAAAAATCTAAACATTAATAGAACAGAGATACTGTTTCCCATTTGACTCTACCCATATCCCAAGTCAGTATCCTAACTGCTAGAGTATTAATTAGTCTGGGAATGATCTCTTATTTTTCATATTTTTCCTCAGTTAATCTGCTACCATGGGGTCATTTTGAATGCAACTTAATGGTTACTTCATTCCTATATTACAGCAAATACAAAAGGGGAAAAAGGCTTTGTTTATCACTCTATGCTCTGTAGCCCATTGTTTATCTTATGTTTTTGAGTAGAGAACTAAGGACTTGGAATATAGCTCTATAAGCCCTACCCTGTGGCTTTACACTTTATACACTTAAGGCAACTTAAATAAGGTGACTTAAATAAGGTGACTTCAGCCACATCAGAGCATACACACATACAGTTCCTTGAAATGCTGGCAGCCATCTTGTGAGCCCTCCCCTGAAGCAGCCCCTGGCCATCAGCTAAGGGTCACTTCAAGCTGTAGCCAGGGTGGCTGAGCCGCCCCAGCCCTGACTCTGTCAATCAGGGCAGACCAACCCCTCCTCCCCCCAGCTTCTGAAGCCAGCTGCTGAAGCCAAAAGTCTGTGCTGTTAGCCTGAGACTCCATGATGATGCTGCAACTTTGTTGCCTGCTGCACAGAGTTGTCCCTGCTCTGCAGAGCTCTCTGTGTGACCTCTCTGGTGCCCCTTCTTGCCTTAATAGCACTCTCAGAGTACCCTACAGCTGCTGCTGCCCCCAAATCCTGGATCCCATGCTGATCTGCAGGCTGCACTGGCCATCTTTCAGGACTTCCTGGAGTGCTCTGTTCAGGCCCGCAGGCACCTGAGCAGCCAGTGTCACCTCCAAGACGTGCAGAAGGGCCACTTGCAAAGGCAGCCGAAGAGCCAGTTCCAGGACCTGTTCCAGAACCTGGAGCTGAGGGACAACAACTGTACCAGTGCCCACAGGGGCAGGCAGATTAAAGTTACTTCCCCTCCTTCTAAAGACTCCCTTTTACCAGCTCCATAATCCTGGAGTTCCCTCCCTTCACCCCTCACCACTGTCTGCCAATTACTCAGGACAGGGTTTGACTTAGCTGGGGCTGGCAGCATCTAACTTGCATGCCCAGATGTGCCTTTAAAAGCCTGAGCATGTGACAGGCACGTGGCTCTAGGTAATGCAGGGTGTGGAATAAGGAAGTGATTGCCCCAGAGACTCATGGGCCATGGGAGTGTTGCAACAATTTAAGTTGACTTAAGTTAAGTCAACTTAGTATACACAAGTTCTTTAAATTGACTTAGAGTCAACTTAACTAATGTGACTCAAGATAATACACTTTGAAGTTATATTATCTTGTACCACATTAAGTCGACTCTGCTCAACATACACGTATACACTCTGACAGTTAAGTCAACTTTAAAAAGTTAAGTCAACTCATCTGTGAGAAAGCTGGTACATGTGCATACACCCTAGGTGTCATACACAATGATGGCCAAAGAATAAGAGAAATTAAAATATGAAATGGTGAGTGAAAGATCTTAAAATAATTAGTTACCAGAGAGATGGAAATCTCAGATCACACTCACCTTTACTACATGTAACATGTATGTTTGGAGGTTCCCAAGCAGAAAGAGGAATTTTCTTAGGATGATTCTCCTGAGCCCACAATAATCCAAGAGGTAGTCATCTTCATTAGATGACTTGTAGTGGAATGAAACACCTGGGGTAAAACAAAGTATGAAAAATAAAGGCAGCAGGAGAAGAATGTAATGGAGAATATGCACTGGTGTTACAGTAACAGAATGAAGAGGATGGCTTCAGCCCACTCTTTTCATGAGCACTATATTGTAATGCATTTGTGACAAACAAACAAGGTTTATTATAGCAAATCCATGCTTTTACACATGGGTATTAGGGTTGTGCGAAATTTCACTAGCCATTTCATTTGACACTGTTTTGACTCATTTTGAGGTCAAAACAGCAAAATTGGAATGAAACAAAGGCTTTGAAACAGCCTTGAAACAAAACAAGGCTAGTTGAAATGTTTTGAAAGTTGAAACATTTTGACCATAGCCCTGGGGATGGTCAACCCAGTCAGCCCAGCACTAGACTGGGTGGGGGGGCAGTCAGCCCAGCTGGGCTGACTTCGCATCCCTAGCCTGATCTAGTGCTGGGGATTCCTTTCCCCAGACCAATGGTTGGGCGAAACATTGAAACAGCATCAAAACGGCCTCACTGTTTCAACAAGGCAAAATAGTAAGGCTGTTTTGACTCAAAATGAAATTCAATACAAAACACTGTTCCATCCAGACCTCAAAACTGAAGTCAGAATGGAACAGTGCCATTTCACACAGCCTTAATGGCTATTACATGTTTAATATTTCAGCACCTTGGTCAGCACTCAGCTCCTATGCGCATTTGTACACATGCTTGCGCTGCAGAGACAGGTGCTTTTAAAAGCACCCAGCACTGAGGTGCATACATTTGTTCAAATGGCAAAATGTGCATCAGCGCTGATAAGACAGTGGCAGCACACTTTTGAACTAGAAAACATCGAAGGTGTTTTAGTTCAAAAGTGCACAAGCCACTATTTTCTGTGTGCTGACACGCATTTTGCTGCTTATACAACTGCATGCGACACATTGTAGTGTACATCAGTGCACATGCAGAGACGACTTGATTAATCGAGTCTTTTCTAAAGCATCAGATCTCCAGCACATCACAGTGTGAAATGGTATGTGTATAAATGCCCTATATGTCTTATCTATTACATATTTTACTGTAGGTTTACTTGAAGCCTTACTTCATTCCTGTTTCATGCTGACCAGTAACTTACAAATATAGTCATAGATTTGTTGCAAGTCAGAAATAGAATGCAGCTGGAGAATTGGCTGAGGACTGGGATAGAATAAATTATTTTTATAATATACAAGTATGCATTTTACATATGATTGGAGTTGTGAGTCTCAAGGTAAGTGACCAAAACATGAAAACATGAAAATCAACAGCTGCTTTTGAAAAAGTTTGGCTAGAGTTTTGGGATATTATTTTGTATTAAGTTGAGATTGTTTTGGCAACAAGTAATAGTAATAAATTCTTCAAAGAAATATATGGGGCTTAAAATTATTATTAGCTAATCTCTCAAGGCTTTTTTGTACTGTCTACATTTTACTGTTTCTAACTGGTTACAATTCATGAATCATTGTAAAAAGAAGCAGAATGTGGTGAATTTAAAACCCTTGAGGGGAAGTAAAAACAGAGGTGACAGCCAAGGTCAGTCAATGCACACAGAATTCATTGTTAGATCAGCATAATATTAGCAGTTCCAGTAATAGGAGATCAGGCAAATCTCCTCAAATGTTGCATCAAAAATGTGGAGAAATTACAAGTGTTTAACATTCTCCTTCTCAAAAAGAAGATATTTTAAAGATCAGTCTTAACTGTGATGTCTTAAAAATTTTTATCTGGCAAGAATGTTTACAATCTTGTCAGTGGTTGTAATCCAAAAAATCTCCGTGTGATTCACATTTTTTAAATGTATGTATACTTTAAGGTTTCTTTGATATATGTTTCTATATGAGCTACTCATTTGTTTTGGGAGGAAGTGACAGGTGGATACAACTCTTCTTCTTCTATTACTATCTTCCAATTGTACCCATTCAGGGCAGTGAGAAGGGTATTGCAGCCATTGAGACCACCCAACACAAGTTTAGTGCCCAAAGCCTGCTCCTTGCTGGGTATCTGGAGCATTTCCCTTGAGGGACATCCCTCTTTACTCACCCACCATGACTTGATTGAGGAAAAAAAAACATAGGGAAGGAGGCTTCAACAATAGATAGTATCCTTCCCTCAGGGAGGCTCTCCTTAAATGTATTTCATGTGGCTCCTCCACATGCCACCCAGGTGTTATCAAAACGGTGTGTAATGACACTAACTGTTGCAACTGTTGACTGGGGCTAGTGGCCCATATACTGAGGTATGATGGTTCATGCAAGGTGCCACCAAATACAGCTTCTACTACCCTGTACTACTGATAGGCTGCATTTGACAGAGTTCATATACCTTAGGTCAATTTTCAACACAAATAACCCTGGGCTTAGTCCCTCAGTCACAGAACTCAAAGTATAATTCCAAAAGAAATACTCAATGAGTAACAGTTGAGCCAGAGCCTAAAGCTCTGTCAATCACAATCTCAGGTAGTCGCCCAGGGTAGGCAGAGTCCATCCCAATAAATTATCTTTCAGATCAGTGTTAATTAGGCCTGTGTGAGTAGACAGCTATTCAATCTGGCTTCAGATCCAGCCGCTTCAGATGCCAGTGATCTGATCTGGAGCTCCAGACTGGGTTTCTGCTTCGATCCAGCGAAGCAGCTCTGAAGCTTTGGAGCCGCCTCGGAGATCTGGCCATAGGGTATAATGGGGAATCAATGAAATATCTATAACTCTGTTGTTTTTTTCTGATTTCAATTAAACTTGCAAGGATGGCAGCCTCTGCTGAGACCATGCATCTTGCCAAGGCTCAAGAAGATTGGTGCAGGAGCTTGGGGGTAACTTCACCCCAAATTCCTGAAAGCAAAACTCATGTCATGTGTATGTGTTAAACCACAGAAGGGTGAAAACTGGAGGAGTCGTAGCCCCTGGTGAAGCCACAAAACCTGCCAAGTTTCATGAAGGTAGGTGCAGGGGTTTGGGGGAAACTGCACCTCAAGCTGCAGACAAGCAAAACTCATGACATGGGTGGCAGTGTGTGTGTTAAGGCGCAACAGGGTGAAAGCTGCAGGGATGATAGGCCCTGCTCCGGTCACGAAACCTGCCAGCTGTTGAGGAGATGGGTGCAAGGCCTTCCGGGTTCTGGGGCCCTGCACCTCTAGCTGCTGACAGGCAAAACTCGTGACATGGGTGCTTGTTCAACTGACTGTCTCTGTCTTGGGGCAGTTGATTGTCCGTATTGATTATTTCCTCTCCTTAGTCTGTGGTTTTGTAGGTGTTAATCCTTGCTAATTAACTCCTTAACACCTAATTAACACCTAAAAACCCACAGACTAAGGAGAGGAAATAATCAATACGGACAATCAACTGCCCCAAGACAGAGACAGTCAGTTGCACAAGCACCCATGTCATGAGTTTTGCCTGTCAGCAGCTAGGGGTGCAGGGCCCCAGAACCCAGAAGCCTTGCACCAGATCTCTAAGGCAGCTCCAAAGCTTTTCCAAAGTGGTTCAGAAGCTCCAAACTGCTTTGGAAAGCCTAAAGAAGCCAGCGTTTCGATCTGGACATGCTGCTTCAGATGCAGAAGCATCCGAAGCTGCTCTGGATCCAAAGCACAGTCCGAAGCCTTGCACAGCCCTACTGTTAATATCCCATCAAAATTCACTTTTAAATCAACTTATAGAAAATAAAACTCAAAAGTTAATCAGCTCCTTTGCTGGAGCAGGCTTGGGTAACTGCCCATTTAATCCTCTCTGGGTATTATCGTGGAGAATCCATGTATCCAATCTTCAGGAGGAGATGGCCTCTGACCAATAAAGAAAAATCAAACAAAATGTAGCCCCTCCAACACCTTTTGTCCAGTACTAGGCTGGGTTTTCTCACTTGCACATCCCCTGTGATCCTTCCATCTGGGTGCTGGATCCTACAGTCATCCAGTCACTCTCTGGCCAAAAGCTTCAAGGATGACACCCCCTCTGGGTTCTTCATTTGTGAGCTCCAGCATATTCTCCCTGCTTCCTGGGTTCTTAGATTTGCCAGATTCAGAGAGCTCTCCTTGCCGTCTCTGTCCAGCTCAACCACCCACTTTCTGTTCAGGCATGGCTTTTGTATGTCACTCCCTGAGCACCCACCTATGCCCAGGGAGCACATACTCTTAAAACAGGGTGGCGATGCTACATACTGCTCTGTGGCTACAGATTCAGTGCCTGCAGGTAAGTTCTGCCTGTCAGCAGCCCTTACCAGGCTGGTCTCCTACATAGGCTGAGGTCACTTGGAGTGGGTTTCAACCCCCCACCCCAGGTGGCTCCGTGACCATGCCCTGGTCTGCCCCTAGGGCACCTTCCTCTCTTGTCCACCACACCTTGTTGTTATTTATAATATATAGGGAGGCTGCCCCAAGGTGTTTCTGGGCCTCAGTTCTATTGGACCCCCACTGGTCTCTGCCTGCACATAGGCCCCTTGCTGGGCTTCACTGGTCCTTAGGCCCTCAGTGGGCCTCACTCTAATCCACTGTACCCAGCAGGGCACCCAAAGCCTTAAGGGATAATTGCATGGCTCCAAATCCTCCCCTTTACCATGCCCAATGCCTTGCAGATGCAACAGGCATGTAGTCCCTCTGTTGTGGCTTTGGCCTCCTCCCCTTTAATCTAGCTAGTTCTTCTAGTTTAGGCCCACTGAATCAGAACTGGCTCTGAGGCAGTAGCTTCAGTTTGTCCCTTCCAGTCACCAGGCCCCTGGCCCCTGTCTGCCAGACCCCAGGCCCCTGTCTGGCTATGCCCTCTCTCTCTGCCTGCTCTGGGCTCAATAACTGTTTCAGCCTGCCCCTGGCAGGGCTCAAGGCAGTCGGGTGCCCCTTGGCCCTAATGAGGCCCCCTTACCTCCCCTTCCAGCCTCATCACAAACCAAACCACTGGTAAAAACAGTAACCTAAATCATGAGCCCCTGAGCTATAATATAAACAACAACAATGGAAGCAGCCCTCAGCACCTATAAGAGGGCAAACCTTTACCCCTAATATTGCATGCCTCCTGGCCAGGGTACATCGTAAGTTCCCTGAGCCTCCCTGTTCCTGTAAGCAGCAAAATGGTCAGCCCAGCATCCCTGGACAGCTCCCTGGGGAGGCATTCCTCCCCCTGTGGCAGCCAGGGAGAGACTCCTCTGCCAGCCCCAGCCTTGGGCTTATATGCTCCGAAGGCCCTGCCTACACCAGTCAGCTGACTGCTTGCAAGTGTCTGCTGACTGCTTCATTTTGCCTTGTTGCCCAGGCAACTGGCAGCTGCTGTGCCTTGCCTGCCCTGCAGTGCTCCCTGCCTGGGCTGCCTCTTCTATAGAACTATTTCACAACCAAACTAGAGTTAAAAAAACAAAATGAATCTTTAAGTTTTACGTAGTTATTTGCATGCAGGTACAATTTCCCGTTAATTAGAAATACAAGGGCACAAACATTTATTGCAACATAAACTGTGATGTTTAATCTAAGTATATTTTCCTAAATCCTTGCAGGTTCAGTAGCCCTTTTCTGTAGTCTTTCCACATAATCTTGGAAAATACAGTGATGAGCCAATATCCAATCATAAAGCTTGATGGAAAACTGCTATTGAATTTGGTGAGAAACCTCAGTGTAGAAAGTAATGATAAGGGGTCAGTTTCAACAATGCACTCATCCACATGCAGATATTACTTCAAAGAGGATGAGAGGCAGACAACAAGTGTAGAACTTATTAAAAACTGTCCAGCTATCAACCAGCATTTTTTCTTCCACTCAACCATGGCTGATTTTTAATCTATGTGATAATTATTTCATTGTTTATGCTCGGCACTTCTAAATATCAGGCCCTCAGTGCTCCCAACTAAACAGCCACTAAAATATAGTGGACACTGATCAGAACTTAGGACAAAAGTTTTCTCTTATACAATATTTTATCTATATTCTTTCCTTCTTCATCTTGGCTATATTATTATGGCCACAGACCTGTAAATGTTCATCCTTGTTTAATGTTACTTAATGTGAACAACCCTGATTCAACAGCCCATTATGGGGATCCTGCCCATCAGTTCCCTGAGGTAGTTGAAGTCTGTTTTTCTGAAGTCCACGATCCTTACTCTGATGCTGTCCTTTTTCTTTTCCTCAGGATCCTGACCTCAGTCATCTCATGGTCACTGTTGCCCAAGTTGCCTTCCACCTCAATGTCACTTCAGGAAGATTGATTTGTTTTCATTAAAAATGCCATAATTTTCCATTTAAGAAGTATAACCTTAACAATGTGCAAAAGGATCTCCTCCTGTAAAATGAAAAGGAGGCAGGGTGGGGGGAGGGTGCAGAAGGGGGGAAAAAATCTCCAAACTGAGCCAGTTCTAATTTAGTTTAAACTACTGTAATTCCAGAACAGTACCAGTAGGTTTCCCTTAAAAAATTCTGCACACTAATTAATTGTAATGAAATGTGTGGTCTAGTAATATAATTCATACTTTCTTGTTCAAAGAGTATTAAGGTAACCACTTCCTCTCTTTTGCTCCCTCATCAGAATATATCATTTCCATATCCCTTCCTAATGGCATCTTTTTCAAGTTGATATTCTTTTTCTAATCTCCCTCATAGCAATATAGGTCATAGACTACTAGTCTACTTGACACTTCGTGAATCTTCATTATTTCGTGTAATATGGTAGCCAGTGCTTCACACAGCATGCTGTACTTACTCTCACTAGATATTACTTAACTTACATACTTGGAAAGCAACAGGAAAAGAATGAATTTTATTAGTAGATGTTAAGAGTCATGAACCAAAAAGATGACAAAACTAGAAGGGAAATACAGATCACCCAAGTGAGGGACTAATGTAAGAGGGATGGGGGTGAGGAGGGGAATGCAACTAGGTTACAGAAAATACAGTGTTAGCCAACTAAGCCCGCAGGTGGGGGAAGGAGGTAGGGAAATTGCGGGGAGGGGTGTTGTGATGCTGAGAGAGAAAGAAGATAGATGCACACAAAGAATTCCAAAGTCAATCACTATAAAATTAGGAAATGCCATATTTGTGAGTTTGAGTTGCTGGTTGGGTATGAAGTTAAGGGAAACCCAGCCCAGTGTGCCATCTTATCCATCCTACCTTGCAGCACTGGAAGACATGTAGTTCTAAACCCTGCCTACAGTGAGAATATTCTCAGTCCAGTATGTGGTGCTGGTGCTGGTGCTGCTATTGGTATTGTTCTGAATTTGGCCTCAGAATTTTCAGTGATTCGGACAGACTGCTGACATTTTCCGTAGGAACAAAAGGGAAATAATGGAAATGGAATTTTCAATATTATGGGGCAGATATTACTCCACCTATTAGATGTATAAATGAACTTAGATGCCTTTTGCATCCACACTGATCAAGTCCCTAAAAAATGGTTAATACAAAAGGTAGGTGGGTTCCCCTACTCCTTGTTGTTTTTGTAACTCTATCCTAATGGTTAGATAATGGTGTGTCACAAAAGTAGATGCATTAAGTTATGAATTTTCAGAACTTGAACAGGTTGGAATAGAATCTCACTGAGGTGCAAAATTCCACTTTAGATACCTAACAGGTGATATCAAATCCAGCTCTATCTCTTAGCCAAATTTCAAAAGAAGGTCAATGATAAGGAAAGGAACTTAACCGTTTACTATAGCCAAGGCCTGCTGAAAACAATGGAAGGTAAAAAGTTGCTAGCAACCTATAACAAGAATTATTAAGAACCTATACATATCAGTCATTCTCACCTTCCCTTACAGTAACCATGTTGTTTATGACTGGAGAGTATATCATGGTCCACAAGACTAGGAGTCAAATGGCCTGGGTTATAATCCTGGAAGTAGAAGAGCTAAATGTCTATTTTGTCATGGTAGTAATGTTGTTAGTGATGTTGTAGCCATGATGATCCAGGAATTATGCAAGAGGCAAGGATTTCCTGGGGCAAAATCTTTTACTAGACCAACTGCATAGTCATAGGGATACAGTTTTAGATAAGCTTTCAACAGTAAGAGTCTTAATCAGGTCTGAGCAGTAAGAACCAGCACAGCATTGTAAAAAATAATTGGAGGAAGGGGAGGAGAGAAATTCCCTGGGGTGGCAGACAGATACTTAGCAGAAGAAAAGAAGTTGATTAGTGGAGGATCAAGGCCTATCAAAAGGGAGGAGGGTCATTTTCACCTTTTCTGTGTGGGAAGAAAATCAGGATCAGGTAATTTTCTTCTCTATCTTTGCCAATAAACCTGGAAAAGTTAAATGTGTTCACTCTGGGCTTCTGCAGTTAAGTGCAAATGAAAAGTTCCATGGTAGCTGAACTATATAATTCCACAAGCAAAGTAAATGTTGACTGAGACATAAGTTCCCTGCTCCCACTGGATACCCAATGTCCTCCTGCACAGGATCCTCTATCACTTAATGCTGTTCACACAGTACAGTCGCTAATGTTGTCAAAGCTGTCAGGAGCCAAGTTATTCCCAAGTGCTAAAATCTGCATTTATTTCTGCTTGATTTGTATCTAGAATTCCAGTTTATCTGAAGATAGTTACCGTGTATAAAATACTGCTTGGCAGTGGGTTTGAAAAGAACTGCATTATAATTTTCACCTGGCAGGATTCAATGAACAGCTACTTTTAAGTTAATTTTGTTCATTTTTCTTAGCCTATTCTGATATGGTGACAGCCTCCCCAGAATGCACCTCAAAAGATCAGTAATCACCTTTTCAGATAAAATAAACAGACTTATTTTCCCCACTAGTTTAAAAGTAGTTTTGAACCCATGTAACTTTTTGTTGAGGATGTGATTTTGGTCTGTTCATCAAAATAGTTACAAGAGTCTAATCCTTGTGTGGCTATAGTTTTATTAGTATAAAGCATATCCAGACAACTTTTTTTTTTAATGAAAAATGCATCAAATATTTTGTGTATTCATGTCAAAATTCTGAAAAATCCAAATATTTGGATTTGACACTTTCTAAATAAAACATTTGAAATTGTTTACTTGGAAATAACTTCATTTCTTAGATTTCATTAATTTTAGTTTTAAATTTTTAAATAATAAAAAGAGTCAAAATCATTCAAACCAAATATTTTTAGTTGGGGATCTTTGAAAAAAAATGAAAATTTTAGTTTTCATCTCATTTGAAACTGGCCAGGCAAAATCTCCGCTTAAGAAGGACCATTGCAAATGTTCTACATATCTCTGTGTCCCAGTTTCTCTATTGTTAAAGGGGAAAGTGCACTTCTACTTCTTTTTCAGTGTTTTCAGATACAGGAGTCTCATCTGAAACTGGCCAGGTAAAATCTCCATTTAAAGATTACCAAATTCATTCTGGGGCATGAATGTTTCTCGTGTGTTTTTCATTTTTTGTCAAATTCAAAGGGTATTTTAATTTCTGATGCAAAATGAAAACAAAATACAAAATCCCAATTTTTTCAAAACTGAATTCAGTCTTATCTGTGAGTGCTACCTATTGCTTGTTGTGGGAGGGTTCTTTGCTCTCTGCACAGATTTTTTTTTCATTCTATTTGTTTCTGTGACCACTACACTAGGCTTTCAGCTCATTGTTTTAAATTCATTCCCCACTCACTCCAATATTTTTTTACTGATTAGGGGGCACGTCTACACGAGACTCTAAATGCACAGGAGACGAATTCTACTGCACATTAGTGCATCATGACAAAACCCATGCTATTGTGCTAATGTCCTGTAGAATTTGTCTACTGCACATTAACATCACTAAAAAGGCATGTGTTAGTGCTACTCTGTAGTAGCACATTCAGTTAGTATCTGTTATTACAGGTGCTAAACTTAATGTACAATAACAACAGCACATGAATGCACATGTAAATGCACCCAGGGTCTCTCAGTTTTAGGCCAATCTTAGCATAATCTGTTTAGCTAGTCCTCAAACCAATCCCTGAAGAACTACACTTGACACTTCCCTCCTTCTCAAATCTGCATTCATTTTGCCCCTTAACACTGACCTTGATCACTAAGCCAATTTTTTATCCAATAGAAAATTTCACCAGCAGTAACATACTTACTAACCTCATATACTACTCTTTTATGTAGTACTGCTTGAAAAGACTTCTTGATGTAAAAGAAGATGATATCTTTTCCCTCACTTCTTTCAGCACTCGTTGTCACTTACTCGAACGAGTTAATCAGATTTCTTGAGCAAGGCTGCCTTTTAATAAATTCATTTGATGCACATGCACAAACATGAATGTGCTCATGCACACACACACACACACACACACACACCATTGGAAATTGAAAGGCTAATAACAGCCAGCTCTGTGCACAAAACATTAGAACAGTTTTTCAACTGCTGTACTGGATCATTTTCCAATGTTGGCTTAAACTGATGTGGGGGCTGGATGAATGTATTTTTGGGTACCATCCAGCATCTAGGTTGCTAGGCATTGTCATGAAGATTTGCAAATTGTGCTATCTGACATCTGACATCTGACATCTAGGATTTCTCTTAGTGTTCAGAACAATCTTACAGATCGTATACATGAAAAATCAGATCCTGGCTGTGTTTAAATTCTGCATCTTCTTTGTGCATAAAGTCTCTAAAAGCTTTTTTTCTTTTGTTGCATACAGTTAAAACTCTTGTCTCTCTTTGCCTAACTACAATCATGAATTGTGTAGCCTGATACAAGTATTGTTAACGCACACATTCAGTGAGTGGGTCGGATGTATAAGAAGTTCTAATTCAGACGGGTAACTATAAATCTGGAATTTCTCCTACCTTTGAGTTCTTTGCAAGTTTAATCACTGTTAAATTCTTATAGTATTTTTATACTGCTCTTTATATGTAATCTATGTAATGTTTGTATGTACTGCTTGCATGTGCATGTATAACCTACCCCTCACAACATTAAAACAATATTCAAGTTGTGAAGTCCAGCACTGCATTTGAAAGTAAAGAAACCCAGGGTAGATGTGCATCCTTAATTCAGCCTTAATAGCTATGTTTATTTTACTTGAATTGCATGATCATTTACTACTAGTATTTCTTTCACAAATATCCCAAAAACAAAAATAAGAGACTTAGGCTGTGCAATGCTTTACTTTAAGGTAACTTCCCCTGGCCACAGGCCCCTAAGAGCAGTGCCTATACTTTTTGTATAGTAAATAGGGAAACTTTGGCGGGGGTAATACTATGTGCTTAAGCTATGCTAAGCATATAATATGCTTGAAATCCTGGCAGGATCAGGTCCAACAACCACTCTTTCAAGGCAGTGAACAAAGTTTGCTCTTTTCTTTAAAATGGAGGAGTGTGGGAGTTTATGCTCACCTTTTAAACTATAGCTTAGCATTGAGAGCATTGCTAATCGAAGAAGTGGAAGACAACGTTCAATGCCTTCTTTAGCCTCAGTGGGTTCAGATCCACGTCTACTGTCTGCCAGGAGAAAAAGAGAGAGCGTAAGAAGGAGCATGACTCTGTATCATAATGGTTAGGGTACAACTTTGGGGGTTTGACATCCACACCCAGAGATCATCCTTTTTTTTTTAATATGATTCCCTGCTTAATTCATTATCACCCTGCACCTTTAGCAGCAATGTGGTAGGGGCCCTATGAACAACATCCTGGGAGGAGAAAGTTGCAAACCTCAAACCCAGTCCAAATCAGGTCTTTCCTACATAACCCTGATTCAACCCCAGAACATGTCCCTTCTGTGGAAAAAATGGGAAAGAGGAGGTCCCCTGTGGGGGTGGTACATTATTGCTTAATTAAAGATCATTTACAAACCTTTGAGTGTTTGACTTTTAAACCTTAATGTTCTGTAACACCCACACACTTGAGTTAGATATGACAAAGTGTGTGCTTTTGGCTGTTGTGTAATGTGGTGTTTTTTGTGTGTGTGTTTTCTTATGTGTGCAAGATGCACATGGAAAGCTGGGGCCCTATATCTGGGCAAAATATGTAAAATCCTCTGGCCTGGTTGGCCAGGGGGAGCAAAGACTTCAGGCAGATTAGTTAAGAGAAAGACTGAAGTGTGGCACTCCCCGACTGGACAGGGCCAGGTGATGTCATGCAGAGGGATATAAGGTGAGCTAGGCTGGCGTAGGGAGGAGGAGAAGCTGCTGAAGAGTGAAGTCTCCGCCAAGGGGAGAAGGAATCTGCAGATAGTGAAAGAGGAAACTCAGGTAGAGAAGAGAGAGAGGGAGACTTATTTCAGTGTCTGGGAACTCCTGTCTCCTCCTTTTCTTCCCCTCTACTGAGGTTTTAAGGGATTAATACCAGGGAGGAGGGTATTGATTCTTTGGGATTGCAGTCTAGGAGTTAGGCCTGGCAGTTTTAAACAGGGTTGAAACCTGGGAGTTTCTAATCCTGCCAGATTTGATCTGGGGTTGAGGTTTGCAACTTTCTCCTCCCAGTGGAGTTGTGTGACCCAAACTACATGCAGCCCAGGCCTAGGAGGTAGGCCTGGCTTTTCCCCTTTGTTTCTTTTGATGGCCCTTTGCTCCAGCCAAACTGTGTGATTCGGCCACCAGGAGCCAGTAATCAACCTGGCTCCCTTTTGAGTTTGTCCTTCAATTTCCATTTCAGCAGGCCATATAATCCAGTCCAGAAGTTTTGAGGCGCGTTCATGCTGGCTAGAGCCACAGTCCTCTCCTCCCACCACACACACACACACACACACACACACACACACACACACAGAGTCTCTCCATTGAAGCAAAGATCCATGCTCTACCCCTTCAAGAGCAATGGAGCCCCTTGCAATGCAGAAGGACCCATGATCTCGATCAGCTCCCCGTGGCACAGTGACCCATGGAGCAGCTCACAGGACTCTCTGATATGGACTGCCCTCTCCACCCCATTGCTGAAGAGCCGGTATAGGGGTACAGGCCCCCAGAACTACCCATTGGGGAGCTCCAAGTTCCAGTCTGCCCGGGTATGGGTGAAACCTCCCCCAAGAGGGTGCCACCTATAGGCTTTGCTTTGTATTAATAGTGCCTTTAAATTACTTTTAGCATTTTCTTTTCATGTTTTTGTTTTTATTCTCTGTAATAATTTTTTGTGTGTTTACACTGCTTGCAAGGGCAGGGTTTTGTTTATATGGGATGCCTCAGGAAATTTAGAGTTCCCAGTTTTCCGGTTGGGGGCTTGAGACACTGGTATAATTTATGAGGTACCCCAAAATGTGAACCCAGCCCTTCTTGCTGACAACCAGTGCATGGCAGAAGGGCTACAGTTCTTTTAATGCACTTTTATGTCAGGTGAAACCATATTGCCACCCAGTTTGGATCATCAGTCATGCATTTTCCATCCATAGATTTTGGCCACAGGGCCCAGAAGGTTACCTGGCGATAGTAGTAAACTTTTGTCTGCTATGTGATCTAATCACTAGAGGAGGTGATGGGATCGGCATTTTTTCTGACACAAGAATGTAGGAACTGAGGAACTGGACAGTATTTCCAGGATCTGTGGGACTGTGCTGTACCATGTTCTGCCTTTGTCCCCAGCCTTTGTTCCCCTCTGAGTTTACCCTACCATGTCTTTCCTGACCCTTCCCACCTGTCCCCCTCCTTCACCTCCTGCCCCCGCTCCAGGTGAGTTATACAGGGATAGCAAAAAGAACACTTCTGGTATGCAGATGATTGACCTGCCATGTCAAATGTCAATCTCCTGCTCTAAAGCATATAGGGGCTACAGTCTCACAAAAATATACTTGTAAGAATTTTATAACAGGGTCCTTTCTTTTTGCCCAGAGAAGTGGACAAATTGTGTTAGATGATGCCTCTTTTTACATCAATTAGAGATGTTGTCTTCTCTTTTCCTTTGTTTGGCTAGTCTCTTGCGTTTCATTCTGATCTGCTCTGATGCCTTAATTTTCATTCCTTCTGTTTTGACTCTGTTTATTAGGGGAGGTCAACGGGGAATAGGGGAAGCACTGTTTACTAAGGCGCCCCAGGGAGTGACTAGGAATAATGGGTGTAAACTAGTTGAAAGTGGATTTAGGTTAGATATTAGGAAGAAATTTTTCACAGTAAGGGTGACCAGGATCTGGAATGGACTTCCAAGAGAGGTGGTGCTATCACCTAGCTTGGAGGTCTTCAAGAGGAAGCTAGATAGTCACCTGGCTGGGGTCATCTGACCTTGGTCCTCTTTCCTGCCAGGGGCAGGGGGTCAGACATGATGATCCATTGTGGTCCCTTCCAGCTCTACAATCTATGAATCTATGAGTCCTTTACTAAACATAACAAAAACCTAATAATGTTTGTGCTCAATTAAAATGAGAAGCCTTACTATTCAAGTGGTCATGAAATTAGATAAGAACATGTCCAAGATTCTTTACTGTTGACTATAGTCTTGTACCTTTAAAACAATCATATAATTTAAACTGCTCATTCACTAAATTTATTTTTAGAAGCATTCAGATATCTTCGGAGAAATCATAGCATGATAGCAATCAATTTGAAAACTTTCTGAATGACATATTTTATCATCGTACAAAGCTTATATTTGGCCCATTGCTGATTCCATTGAAGTCAGTGGCAAACTTCCCATTCTTTTCAGTGAGAGCCAGCCTATCCTCATTTACTAAACTGACTGCTCAGAGTTTACCAATTACAGCACATTCTAATTCTCCCTTTGGATGGAAGTTCTGTAAGATTGGCTTTGTGCCATTTCTTTAGTACTTTTGGGGATATGCCACCTTGACCATTATTCTTTCACTTCAGTTTTCTTTCTAGACAGCTAAATATCACTTTTCTAAAGATAAAAAACTGCAATCACTGTCCTTTGCATAGTGCCTAGATAAGATAAAACACCATATACTGGCTGTTGTTTGTAGTAAAGGGTTTTCATAGTTTGGCAAAACCAGAGACAATTATTGCACAAAAATGTGTGTGCAATTTTTCATCCAAGTAATTTTGTGCCATTTTAAACTACCAAATTTTAATATTATTTTCATGAAATATAGATCATAATATTATTTAGCTACCAAGCAACTATCATTGCCCTTTAATTACTATGACTTCTACTATTGTGCTACTTTCCCCAAAGTGCACAGTCCATTTGAATCTATGTTGAAGAGCATAATGACTATATTAATGTAGAGAGTTATGTGTCTAAAGGCATAGCCAAGGACCCATTCCTGCAAACAAGGTCCCATTAAAGGAAAAGTTGATGGTCTGTACTGTTATATGATTTTTCAGAATGACGCCTCTATTGTATAATTTAAAATATATTAATTTGTACGTATTGTTGTTGTGGTGGGCCAGTAGGGGGCGCTCCTGCATTGAGCCACCCACCTCACTGCACCCGAACACCTTCCAGGCTCTGGGTGCCTCCCTGGGGGCGCCTTACGTCTGGTTGACTCCCTTTCTGGAGCACACCCACTAGGCCTGTGGTTCCCAGGGTGCACAGAGCCAGAATCAGTCCAGAGCCCTGGGTGGTGGCAGTGGAACCCCCAGGCTAGCAGGTGTGCTCCAGGAAGGGGGTTGGCCAGACGTGAGGTGCCCTCAGGGAGGCACTTGGAGCCTGGAAGGTGGTCGGGCGCAGTGAGGTGCACATACCTGGGTGAGGGGCTAGCTCCCTGGTGGGCTAGAGTCTGCCCGGCAACTAGTGAGGTATTCCAAATTGGTTAGCTGACAACCAACAGGTGCTGGCCTCCATTGGACCAGGTAACTGAGATCACAAGGGCTATATAAGTTAAGGACTGCCCAGGGGGAGGGGGCAGCAGCCATGAGGGAGTCTCAGAGAGAGAGAAGAGCTGCACCATCTGAAACTTGCTCTCTCTCTCAAAACTCATGATCAAGGAACTGCCTGCCTCCAGAGGCAATCTCCACCTGCCTCTGGATGATACTTGTGAGTAAGTTACCTGAGATCTAACTAGATATATAGCTTGCAGTAACTCAGATGCGTGATCAAAGGCTACCCAGCCAGGAGAGTTTGCTCTATGGGATTTCTCTGATATTGCTCTACCCTGTACCCTATTCTAACCCTACCCTCTGTAACCAATAACATTCTCCTTTGTACCCAGTGTGGGAGACTTATTGGGAGTGAGTCTAGATTATGCTTTGGGGTCCCCTTGGTTCAGCTATGGGAGACCACTACTTGTGCTTCTGACTGAGGGAAGCATCCCAACTTCTTGAAGAGAATCAAGTACCCTTGAGGGCTACTAGACCTGTGGTTCCCAGGGTGCACAGAGCCAGAATCAGTCCAGAGCCCTGGGTGGTGGCAGTGGAACCCCCAGGCTAGTGGGTGTGCTCCACGAAGGGGGTCGGCCAGACGTGAGGCACCCCCAGGGAGCCATTCGGAGCCTGGAAGGTGGCCGAGTGCAGTGAGGTGGGTGGCTCAATGCAGGAGCGCCCCCTACTGGCCCGTCACACTTGTAATAAAATGTACAGAAGAAAACTATTAACCATTCCTGAACTTCCCTGTTTGTTACATTTTCCCTTGATAACATCACATCACATGAACCACACCAGAAGAATGCACGTCTTTTCCATCTGGGTTTTGTTATCATCAAGACTTAAATATAAACACTAAAACTGTTCTCATCACTTCCCCTATTTTCTGTACTTAATGTTTGTATTTCAGCACAGATTCATGGTTGAGAAATATTTTTGCCTTCCAGTCATCATTAAAATCCACTAATATTTGTAAAAGGTATGAAGACTCTTTGGTTGGTAGCAATGGAAAATGGATGAAAGCCAAATTTCTAAGACCAGGGTTTTCACAAGTGACTACTGCTTTGAGGTGTCTTATCTTTGAAGTGTTGCTAGATGGAAACAGATGTTGTCTTTGGAGTGTGATCACTGATCAGCTGTGCTGCAATGCGTCTTGGCACAAGTGATCTGCTTCACTGATGTCTACAGATGTCACCAACATTGTTGTTCCGTACATTTGGGCCCCTACCCCTCCCAATGCTTGAGGGGCCTAATTCTGTGGGGAAGACATTATCCTCATGTGTGTCTGTAAGCACAGAGGGAGTCCAATCGGGGATCCTCCCTAGACACTTGCAGACTGTGCCCCAATGTGGCACACACTTCTTACTGCCATGCCCTGGGTCAGGGCATGTTCTGCAAGCACAAAAAGAGTAACTCCTATGGGAGTTCCCCCTCTACACTTGCAGATACACACAACAATTCCCCATGGGTGTATTTTTTTTTTACTGAGAAGAGAGGGAGCCAAGAATCAACTGGCTGGTCCAGACTCCTGGACAAACTGATAGTGGTGGAGGGTCCTTGAATAAAATGTCTATTTGCCCCAGGTGTGGCTAGTGATTGATAGGTGGAAGTAGTGAGTCAGGTGACCCAAAGAGGGACATATAAGCCCAGGACCTGAGCAAAGGGGGCAGTCTGGCCCTGCAGGCTGCAGGAAGCAGAACTACAGGGACAACCAGGGCTTGACTGGACAAGGAGGAAGGACTTCAGGCTGGAGGGCGCTGCAGGAAGCCCCTGTATGACCAGGCAGCCAAAACTAAGTATTTTGGAGGCCTTGCCTGGTAGTTTTGCCATGGTGTGGTACTAACCCAGGATGGGGAACCTTTTGTTTGAGAGCAGATGCTCATATTTTGTCATTTGTGTTTCAATATTAGAGGACTGGGTTCTGGCTATAGGAGGCCAGCAGGGGCAAGCAAGGAGGGGTCTAGGAAGTTGCCAGGGGGTGACTTCACTGCCCCAGCACAAGACCCATTCCACACGCCCTTGAGCCCTGCAGGGAATTTCTATAACCTGTGTATCACACTATTGTTACCCAACCTGGGTCCCCAACTCACGTACCCCTGCCTGTAGGTGCAAACCTTTTGCCAGGGTGAGGCACCTGGAACTGTTGCCTAGCAGGATCAGGCCCTGAATGCCCAAGAGCTTTTACCATGGGCTGCCCACACTCTCCCAACCTAAGTGAAAAGACCTCACCATTGGTGGCACAAATAATGACTCAGGTCATTGAGATCACTAAGGGTAGGTATTTGTGGTATGTCAAAGGGCTAAGACATGTGTTTGTTTGGGTTTTGTGTCTCCTTAAAAATATTTTGGTCTCATGAAGATTTGGGCCATCCATGCTATATTTCCTGTCTACTTTTCATTTGGCTGGCTGTGCTGCTTTGTACCAAACTCTGTTTTAAAACCATTGCTCAATTGACTTAAAAAGCTAAATACTTCTCTTACTCCCAGAAATATTTTCCTCATTTTTAATATTCACAGTCAAAACCTTTATTGCAAAACATTACCTCCATCAGCAATATCTATCAGCACATATGTTAAAAGCTTGCTTGGCAGCAGGTCATATAATTGGTCATTTTCTGAACTATTGCTTGATTTAATATGTATTCATAGATGTTGGTATCTTGCTATCAAAGACTTCCAAAATGTACATCATACTTGTAAGCTTTTTAAAGTATTTGAGTAGTGTGCAATATACAATTTATATGCAGAATGTTGAATACTGTTGTGAAGTATTAAAAATAGCATCCCTCTTAAAAGATCCACTTAGTATTACAAAAGCCCCAATCCTCATTGCAACCCACAAGCATGTGTTATCCTCACAACACCCCAACACAAGCAAGTGCTATCTCCATTTTATAAATAAGCTAAGAAACAGTTTAACTTGCCCCAGATCATATAGGAAGTCTTTACAAGAATGCAGAAATCAACCTGGATCTTTTGATACAAGTCCAGTCTTCCTTTCATTCTGCTATTACACATAAAAAATAAAGCTTACTATATACTGCAGCATGGAAGTAGGTATAGAATAAGTGAAGCCTTTTAGCTCACACTAAGGTGTCATTCACTTACACAAGTCTTTCTGGAACTGGATAGAAAAGAAAACTGCAACTCACTTCTTACATATGATCTTATTCTTATCATAGAATCAGATAAGTTCTGTAAGGCCTTGGAGAAACCTCAGAGTTGTATAGAAAGAACAGACATGGCAAGAATCCCATTCCCCTCCTCAAGGCAAAACCATCTCTGTCTAAATCATTCCAGGAAAGCGTTTCTCTAAAAGCAGAAATTCTTAACCAGGCTGCCACAAAATCCTTGGGTGCCTTGAGACCTGCAAGCCTTGATGTCAACACTATGCTAGTGTTTCACAATAAGTATTGCAATTTAATAAAATTAGAAAATAATTGTCTGCCAACAGTATACTGTGATGTAATAATGTGTGTTGTATGCAAATCATGGGAATGAATTCGTCCATTATTCAGCACTGAGGAGGCCTCAGCTGGAGGACTGTGTCCAGTTTTGGGCAGAATACTTCAAGAAAGACATGGACAAATTAGAAACAGTCCAAAAAACAGGGTGTGGGGAGAGGGGTCTAGAAAACAGAACTTATTAGTTTTACTGTTGAGTGGATATTTATGGCTAGGGGTTTTTTTTTCTAATTATAGACTTCTTATAATGAACTTTCTGTAAAATGAAGACATAATATTATCTGAAGCCCCTTTTAAATCTTTTTAAGACCATGCAGGTTCCTAAAAAGTAATCTCATATCTGATTTTCCTTTTTTCCTTTTTTATTTTTTGAGGGTGCAGGCCAAATGACATATTTGCGGTACCTACAATATTGAATATTTTTAATTGCTGATTTACAAGACACTCTTCCAAACAGATGCTTACTAACTGTGACCTAATTAAAGCATCAAACTAAGTGGCATAATGCCAAAGAAAGCCTCCCATATAATGGCCTTGAAAAACACTCTTGCAAAGGTGAATAAGCAAAATTTTCACTCTGTAATAAGCAAGGATAGACCAACCTCCACCTTCCGGGGGTTCAGCAAGTCACTTTTGGGGAAGACTGGCATTCTAGAAACTCCACAAATGATGGTCTTGGGGAAGGATTGCCATTAGCCACTCCATCCTTTCTTCAGTCTTTCCCTGCAAACAAAGAATGCTTGCTATTTTAAAAGTGTTTTCTCAGGAGGATACACCATTTGACTCTTCTGGTGTGAAAAAACTCTATTATAATTAGATCTTTTTTTTCCCCTTAGCTTGGTGATTTAGTGCACTATTATGATGAGGACATTTGCAGAGGTGGGGCAGGAGCTGGCAATTATTTAGGCCAAAGGGCCACTTAGGGAGCTTGAGTAAGCTATTGCAAGCCAGGTCAGCAGCCCCCTGCCTTCCCCCTCCCTGCCTCCAATAGCTCACCCAAAATCCCTAAGTGGTCCTCTGGCCCAAACAACTTTCTCCTGCTTAACAGATCTAAGGGCAGAGACAGTAAAGGTTAGGGGAGCCTAAAGTTTGTTCCCACTTTTTCCTGCACCCCCACCCTGAGTCCCCTGCCTCGGACCACATGGGCATAGCTGGAATGACTCCTGCCCAACCCGGTCACATGCTGGGGGCTTAGGTTTGGGGAGGAGGTACATGCAGGGAGAAGGGGGGAAACAGAGCACGGCACTTGTCCAGCTGGGCCCAGAAAATGCGTGGCTCCCTTCTCCCTGCACCTCCTTCCCCACCTCAAGTCCTTAGCACACAGCCGGGTCACACAAGAGTCATCCCAGCTGAGCCCATGTGGCCCAAAGCAGCAAGTGGGAATGAAGCATGGCACTGACCCAGCCTGGACCAGCTATATGCCAGGGACTCAGAGCAGGGGAGGGAGTGCAGGGAAAAGGCCAGGGAGCTGTGGGGTATCCAAACACAGCTAGGTCAGTACAACACCATGTTTCCCCCTTCTCCCTGTACCCCTCTCCTCACTCCAAGTCCCTGGCATGTGGCAAGGCCAATGCTGCGCTGTATTCCTGTGCCATGTGGGTGCAGCTGGTGTGGCTCCTGTCTAACCCACCCACATGTTGGGGACTTGGGATCAGGCAGGAGCCATGTCAGGGTTAGGCAGGAGCTGCACCAGCCACTCCAGCTGCTCCCACATGCTCCAGCCTGAAGCAGTGTGCTAGCAACGTACATGCCCCTACCAGGCCCCAGCCCAGCAGAGTCTGGATAATCTGAAGCTCCTGGCTCTCTTCCCCCTGCCCTCCCTGCCCCCTCACCCACCAACAGGGAGAACCTTACTTGAGCTTCAACTCGCTCTCGTCCAAGCTGTCTGATCTGCAAACAGCGACAGGGTTAGAGTGGCATCGCAAACAGCCTCACTAGGCAAAAGGCTGCCCAGGAACTCAGTACCCCCTGCCTTACAGGTACACTGGGGGAGGGGACAGGGTGGACCAGCTGGGGAGAGGAGTAAGTGGCTGGTGCTGCTCCAGCCGGCTGGTGTAGGG
>NW_005841918.1:2051647-2056955 GCF_000455745.1 Alligator sinensis
CTGATGGGCCGGACACACTTCTTCAGAGGAGCAGTTGGGGGACAAGTAAAATCATTTGGTGGGTCAGATCTGGCCAGCGGGCCATATTTTGGGTGGGTCAGATCTGGCCTACAGGCACACACACACACCCACACACATATTCAATTTAATATTAATAGTAGAACGTTAGTGGGTTTTTTATTTGTTTTAAAGACATGTATAAAAAAGACAGTCATATTTCTTGCAATCAACAGCAAGGGTCCAGAACTTTTGATGACCCAGGTAGATACCAGTCAATCAAAAGTCTAACCAGCTGTCTCCTAATCAGTCTTTGGTTCTGCATCAGTATCCCCAGAGTTTAACATTTACCATAACTTAAGGGGAATATCAGCAGAAAGCATCAATAGATATATTCTATGGTCTGCTCAGAGGAGGGATTAAGGAATTTGGAACCCTTCCTGAGCCATTCTGCCGAACAACTCCAGAGACTATTTATTTTAGAACATTCACATAACTCATACCCCTTCTTCACATGGTCCCCTCAAGGTTTTCTTTCACTACATTGGCTAAGGCTACAGAAATGCAGAGGTTACAGAGTGTTGATGATTTAAAAGTCAATTTTCACCATTTAGATTCTTAGATTTATTGGTTTTTCAAGTGAAGTGAATTCAATCTTTGTACATAGCACATATTACCTAAGCTAAGAAGTACAGTTATAATACTTATAAAGATTAAATGATACCACTGTGGCCAAGTAAAATGAAATTTATATAGATGCACATCTTAGTTTTGCAATCTGTAGAATTTAGAGTCCTAAGACCTCATCTTATATGCAATAAAAGTATATCTTTTATCATATCAAAAGTCTAATCAGTTTCTGATCTTTATTCTTCTGATGCCATGTTCACATATCATATTTTCTGTGTATTCTGTTACCAAATATAAATTATCATTTTGCATTACAGACTAAATGAAATTATATTGAATCTAATGTGCTATATTTTGGAAAGCAACTTCATTAGAACTCATTATAAATAATACTTTTATTATCTGCATTTTACTGTACAACTGACTATTATTCATTTAGTCCCTGTAATGTATACATAAACACGTTATTATATGTATAGTGAAAATAAACATATAAAGTGCTTTTCAGGGCAAAAACTTGACAGATCCTAATATGCAATATGAATTAAATATACAGATATCATTATGATACTGAACGGCAACTAGGAACAGGGTTGTGAGGCCACAGCTTCTAAAAAGAATGATAAAAACCTTGACATGAGTGGAAAAAGAAGATGAAATGTGTTTACATAGAGAATTTACTTAGCCAGGGATTAATTAAACATACCTTCAAGAGTCTTGAATTAGTTCTTTTTTATTATAAATCCAGTTCAATATTACAGTATTCCTAGAGTCCCAGCTCAAGATGCCATTGCACTAATCATTGCACAAACATAGTGAGAAGACAGTCCCTGCCCCAGAAAGTTTTATAATTGTATCCAAGTATCATAGTACTTAGGGTCAGAAGAGGCCTAAACAGATCATCAGGTCCAACCCTCTGCCTCGGGCAGGAACAGGTGCTGGGATCATATCACCCCAGCCATCTGTCCAACCTCCTCTTGAAGACCCCCAAGGTATGAGAGAGTACCACCTCACTTGGGAGCCTATTCCAGAGCCTGGAAGCCCTAACTGTAAAGTAATATCTCCTGATGTCCAGCCTGAACCTTCTCTCTAACAATTTGTGGCCATTATTCCTAGTAACCCCAGGTGGTGCCCGGGGGAACAAAGCCTCTCCCAATTCCCGCTGGTCCCCCCTGGTTAATTTGTAAATGGCCACCAGATCCCCTCTAGCCCTTCTCTTGTGGCTGAATAGGTTCAGGCCCTTTAGCCTCTCTTCGTAGGCCCTGCCCTGCTGCCCCTTGACCATGAGAGTGGCCCTCCTCTGGACCCTCTCAATGCTAGCCACATCCCTCTTGAAGTGTGACTAAACCAGGTTAAACAGGCAGGATCTGCCCTCAGTGAACCCATGTTGGTTGCCCCTGAGCATTACGTCCTTGCTGGGCCCTTGCAGATGTGCTCCTTAATTATTTTCTCAAAGGTCTTCCCAAGGATCGATATAAGACTGACTGGCCTATAATTGCCAGGGTCCTCTTTTCTCCCCTTCTTGTAAATGGGGACCATGTTGGCCCTTTTCCAATCCTCTGGTACCTAGCCAGTACCCCACAAGTGCTCATAGGGTTGTGCCAGGGGCTCCACTATGACCCCTGCCAATTCCCTCAGCACCCTTGGGTGAAGAGCATGTGGACCTACTGATTTAAACACATCCAGCCCCTCCAAAAGTTCCCTAACTAGGTCTTCCCTGACCGTAGGCATGGTAGTGCCTCCCCTGGGTCCGTCCACAATTCTAGTGGGGGAGATGTCCCGGTCCCTTTTCAGGAATATGGAGGCAAAGAATTCATTAAAGAGGTCAGCTTTTTCATTTGCTGCAATCAACAGATTGCCAAACCTATCTTGTAGGGGCCCTAATGTTACCCAGTGCCTTCTTCTTACTTCTAATGTATTTGAAAAAGGACTTTTTATTATCCTTAATTCTGGTCACTAGCCCTCTGCCTTGGCCTTCCTAACAGCCTCCCTGCAGTCCCGAGCAACGAAGGTGTAATTCTCCTTGGTGATAGCCCCTTGCTTCCACTGTTTGTATGCCTCCCTTTTTTCCCTCAGGCATCCCTGGATGTCTTTGTTGAGCCATGGGGGCTTCTTAGCACTTCTTCCCTCCTTGGTGCACATTGGGACTGACTCCCTTTGAGCTCAGAGGATTGTCTCCTTAAGGAACAGCCACCCACTTTGGACTCCCATCTCATTGAAGCTCCGAGACCCCAATGCCTCTCCTACTAACCTTCTTAGCTTACAGAAGTCGGTCCTCCTGAAGTTGAGGACTTTTGCCTTGCTGCTTGTTTTCACTACCCTGTGCTGGATAGCATATTCCAGCAGGCGATGATCACTGTCGCTCAGGTGATCGAGTAACTGCAGACCCCTCACTAGGTCATCGCCTGTAGCAAAGACCAAGTCCAGCAAGGTGTTACCCCTGGTGGAACTATGCACCTCCTTGGTTAGGTGGAAGTCCTGTATCCTGGCTAGGAACCTATGTAAGCAGTTGAACCTGGCTGACTGCTCTTTCCAGCAGATGTCTGTGTAGTTTAGGTCACCCATGACAACCACATCGCTTGACTTTACAGCCTCCCTGAGCTGACCTGAGAATTCCAGGTCGAGCTCATCCCCCCGGTGTGGTGATCTATAGTAGATGCCCACTATCAAGTCCCTTTCCCCATACCCCCCTTGCATTCTTACCCAGAGCGCCTCATTTTCCCCCTTCTCTGACCCCATCCTGATCGCTGAGGACATGTAATACTCTTTGACGTATGGCGCTATACAACCCCCCCCCCCCTTTTCCTTGCTCTGCCTCACCTGTACAGTCTGTATTCCTCTATGTCCACTGCCCAGTCATGGGTAGAATCCCACCAGGTTTCCGCGAGCCCCAATAGGTCTGGGTTTTCACTAGATAGCAGGAGGGCAAGTTCCTCCTGCTTATTCCCCATGCTTTGAGCATGTGTGTAGAGGCATTTGAGGCCTCCTGTAGGTGCCCGTGCTGCCCCCTTGTTCCTAAGCCTGCTCTGGCCCCTGTCATTTACCTGTGCATGTCACCTGGCTTGATGGCGAAGTGTCCTCGTGTTCCTCTGCATCCCCATCCCCCAGCAAACCTAGTTTAAAGCTCACCATAGGAGATCAGCCAAACTGGAAGAAAAAACATGTTTACCTTTTGGGGAGAGATGAAGCCCATCCCACCCGAGCATGTCCTCTGTGTGGAAATGTGGGCCATGGTCCAAGAACCCAAGGCCCACCGGGTAACACCAGCTCCAAAGCCACCAGTTGACCTCACTGATGCATGTCTCATGGTGCCATCCACGTCTGCTCACTGGAAGGATAAAAGAAAAAACCACCTGTGCCCCTATCTCCTTGAGCTTTGCCCCTAGAGCCTTGTAGTCTCTCATGGTGTGCTTCTGGTTGCCCCTGGCCGCATCATTCATTCCCACATGGATGACTGTTATTATGAAAAGGTTGGAATGTCCAACATCAGTGTCTCCAGCATTTGGATGCATCAGAAAATGAAATGTCATTAGAAATAGGGAAACATAAGTGCCACTGAACATGATCCTGTTCCCACCTCATCTGAAATTCTATGTACAGTTTTGGTCAATCAAATTCAAGGAAGATGAATTCACATTGGCATAGGTGCAGAGAGACACTACTAGCCTGAAGGTAATGAACCTTCTACAAGATGAAAGGAGACTTTGGCTTGTCTAACTTAACAAGATGAAGGCTGGGAGGAGATATGGTTATTTTCTGAGATATGTTAGTGAAGTAAATATCACTGAGGTTGAAAAATTAATACCAGGCTAGAAGACAATGTTGGCAAAAGAGCAAATGTATATAAACTAATGACAAATAAATTTTGACTAGAAATTATAAGGTTCTGGAACAGCCTTCCAGGAGGAGTAGTTGGAGCAAAAACATAAAAAAAACAAACAACCCCTCCCCTCCAAACTTAACTACTTTTAAGATAAAGCTTTACCAGTTCATAAAAAGGATAATACACCAGGGCTGCCTGTATAAGAGAAGACTAGATATGATGACCCAAGAAGTCCTATTCTTTCCAACATTCTGTGGTGGGGTGCTGGTTTAGCATGGCCTTCTGAGATACAAGAGTGAGTGGAAAAATAATTAGATATAGAAACAAGTGCATATGCATGTGTGTGTACATGCATACATGTAAAATTCCCCATTGTGTATGCATGTGTGTGTGCGCACATGCATACTATTCCCCATTACCACATAATATATGAATGGTAACTTTTAGCACATGCTCTATTAAAGGTTATACTCTCCCCTTGATCATTATATATGTTGACATTAAATAACATACGTTCATCAACAAAGACTGAGAATAACTTTAGAGAAAGTAGTATAGCATAAGGGTTTTTTTTCATCCTATCCATTTAAAAAAACAACAGCCCATTCATTGCTAAATGAATATTGGGAATATATAGAACCTTATAAACTCAACCAATATAGGATCATCAACCCTTTTAGCGAGAAATACTAATACACAATAGATACATCTACGCATACACATTTACTGCACAGTAATTTTGATTAATGCACAGTATCTGAAAATTACTACGCAGTATAGATTCATAGATTCATAGATGTTAGGGTCGGAAGGGACCTCAATAGATCATCGAGTCCGACCCCCTGCATAGGCAGGAAA
>NW_005841918.1:2059900-2080083 GCF_000455745.1 Alligator sinensis
TGATGTGTGGGTCGTTGTCCAGGAAGCCGAAGCCTGCCTCGAGACACCACTGCCGAAGCTGCCAGTTGGTCTCTCGGATGCAGTTCTCATGCTGTCTTCTGCGTCCGTTCACTGGTAGGATGGAAGAGAATACCACCTGTGCACCGAACTCCCTCAGCACGCCGCCCAGAGCACTGTAGTCTGCCATCAGGTGATCGGGGGTTCTCCTGGCCGCATCATTAGTACCCACATGGACTAGGACCATGGGGTAGTAATCGGTGGGCTTGATCCTGGCCTGCATTACCTCCTTCACATCCCGAATCTTTGCTCCGGGCAGGCAGTATACGTCTCATGTTGAGGGGTCCTGGAGACAGATGGGCCCTTCCGTACCTCTCAGGATGGAGTCGCCTATGACGAGCACTCGTCGCTTCCTCCTCTGGGTCCGCTTGGATCTCTTGACCTGTTCGGAGCGTGAAGAATGTGGTGTTTCTTCCTGCCCAAGGGTTTCCTCCTCCCCTTCCATCTCCTGCAGGGTCACCAGGGCCTCGTACCTGTTCTCCAGTTGGACTGGAGGAACTGGTACCTGTTTGCTGCGAGCAGCTCCGATCCTGGATGTGACCGTCTGCCACTCTGCTGTGCAGGGCATTCCCCGGGCTGCTTCTTGGGTGCATGTCTATACATACACACCCGTACTGCACAACTTACGCTGACTTGAGCATAAATTTGATAGCTGCATCATGCAGCTATCAAATGTATGCCCAATTAGTTACTGTGCAGAAACACTGTGTGTGGGGGTTGATTTGGAACTAACTTTAGTCCTAAGTCAGTCCACACACAGCTTTACTGCACTTTAATAGCTGCATATGTAGATGCTGGCCTAAAAGCCACTTACTGTACAGTAACTTACTGGACAGTAATTTACTGTGCAGTAAATGGAGATGCAGATGCACTCAAGATCATTCAGTAATGTTTTTATAATGAAACAGAATTGTCAGGAAAGCAGCAGAAACTTTTATTATAGGATCATAGGATAGAAGGGCTGAAGTGGACCTCATCCGAGTGTCTGCCCAACATGCTCTTGAAAATACCCAAGGATGGATATTGAACAATTTCTCTAGCTGGCCCTGTTAGTCAGACCCATTCTTCAAATTAAGTTTCTCCTGCTGTGGCTTGAGCATAGTGTTCCTAGTCCTGTCCCCTACAGTCATGGATAAAAGTGCATGTGTGCATTTTGGGGGGGGGCAGTGAGGAAGGACTGCCCATGCACTGGGTCCCAGGAACTGGCCTGGGGTGGGAGAAGGGGCAGGGATCACATGCAGCAGAGCTTACCTGGGCAGTGCAATGTAGTTCCCTTCCACCCCCCATACAGCCTGTGACACTCCACATAGAGCTGAGCCCACCCGTTCCCACCTGGGGCAGCCCATGCTATGCTTCTGCCCACATCCACTGATGGCCCCAACCCCAGTCAGTGTGCACCGCTTCCCAGCAAGGCTGCTTCCATTGTGGCTGCAGTCATCCAGTTAGTGCTCAGCTCCTCCCACCTCCAGTGGCTCCTCCTCCAACCTCTGCTGTGCTGATCCAGGCAACAGATAGCACAGGGAAGTGATGGTGGGAGTGGATAAGGCTTGGCCTTATGCAGAGCTTCTAGCCACCTTCCACACTTTCTGCCCACCCATGTGATGAACAGCCACCTGCAGGTGGCTGAGTGGGTAGAAGGTAGCCAGGAGCTGGAGCTCCACATGCTAGGGCAGGAGCCACCTGGCTGCAGCTTTGTCCTGGCCTGGCTGGGCATGTGGTGCCTTCCTGGCACATGTCCCCACAGCCACCCTTTCCCACACTAACTGTTGCCTGGAGTCATGAAGCAGAGGCAGGAAGAGGAACTGCTAAAGGCAGAAGCTGAAAAGCACCTGGGTGGTTGCAGCCACATGAAGAGTAGCCCTGTTGGGAAGCTGTGCACACTGGCTGGGTCTGGGCCCATCAGTGGGCACAGGCTGGATCATGGTATGTGCTGCCTCGGGCAGGAATGGGTGAGCTCAGTCCTATGTGAAGTGCTGCAGGGCAGCCACAGGCCAGATATAATCAATTGGTGAGTGCTCACCCACGGCCTTGATCCAACCAGTTGGTGGGCCAGATCTGGCCCATGGGCCATATTTTGACCATTCTTGGTCTAGTGTAACCCCCAAGTCCTTCTGTGTAGTACTGTAGCCTATCCAGTTGTTCTGTTGTCTGTATTTGTGCGTGTAATTCCATCTCAAGTGCAGGACTTTGCACATGCCCTTATTGAATCTCATCTGATTGGTTGTGGATCATTTCTCCAGTCTGTGCAGGTCATTCTGGACTCTTGCCATACCCTCCAGCAGAGCCGTCCCTTGGGTAGGGTGAATTGGGGTGACCTCCCTGGGCCTCATGCTTTGGGGGGCCCTGCAGAGCTGGGTGGAACAGCCATGGCCCCTCCAGTGGGGCCCACCTAGAGCTAGCAACTCAGCCCCGTGCCAGGGAAGAAGCTTTCAGCCGCTTGCCACCCCCCGCTGTGCACCTCCGGCTTTGCAACCACTGAAAAGCAGCTTGTCTGGGGCGCCTGGGATCTGTCTGGCTCCAGGCACCAAATTTCATTGCTATGGCACTGCCATGCCCTGCCTTTGTGGTGGTTCCATGGCCCCATGTACTGTTAAAGTGGCTCCGTACAGACTGATTTGCCCTGGGCCCCACACTCTCCTAGGGTCAGCTCTGCTCTCCAGAGTGTCTACAACTCCACCCATATTGGTATCATCCACAAATTTGCTAAATATGCACCCAATCCCATCATCTAAATCATTAAACAACACTAGGCCCAGGACACTTTCCTGGAGAACCCCACTCTAACACCTCCTCTCAACTAAACATCAAGCCATTAATAACTACTTGTTGAGTACAATGATCTCAAGTTACATATCCACTCCACAGTCCTTTTTTTAGACTTTATTTTCTTGGCTTGATAATGAGGATGTTATGAGAGACATCTTTGGTATATAAAAAATAATAGCAAAATTGCATTCTCCGCAAGCATAGTCCATAGATTGCAATGAGCATAGGCAGTGGCTCATCAGTCCTCCTATGCCCCTAACATTATGCAAGGCAGTAATTACAAGTGCAGTAAGATTTACTCAAATGGCCCTCTGCATTTCAGCTACCAGTATGCCAGAAAATAACCTCAGCTGAGTGTGCAGTCAACCAGTTAGAATTATTCAATTGTTCCTATTGTTACCCCATGGTAATCTGGTGAATGACAGAACATTTTCCTAATACAAAAACAGAAGGTAGGGAGTATAGTGCTCAAGTGAAAAAGTCATCAATGATATTAAATATTCTTTTAACATTTTACAGAAAGGCTATTACGTGAGTGTTATTATGTTGATTTAAAGAATATAGCATTACTGTGGATGAATGTGAAAGTGTTGAAGCAGCACCTGTGGTAGCTAATAGATGCACAAACAAAGTCATGGGCAATGCACAACAAGGCATTTTGAATTACTCTACATATTCTTGAGCACGGTCTACTGGCACTTAAACTTTTTTCTTATAGACAGACAAGGTATTTCTGTGGTAGCATTCTTAAAATATGATGTTAAGGCCCAAGTGTACCCCCAGGATCTGGATGTAGAGTGAAATCTCCATGAAGTCTTCCCCCTCTCATATGCTAGAGGAAATACTGTTTACCCTTGAGAAAGCATCCTTTCTCTCCCCTTCCCTTAGAGCAGGGGTTCCCAAACTGTGGTAAGCATATCCCTGGGTGTATGCAAGACATCTCGGGGGGGCGTGGGGGGGGGGGGCCAGAGAAATTGTGTAATGGTGGATTTAATTTTCATTATAATAATATTGTCATTTAAGGGGTTAAAATATAAAATGTATGCTGGTAGGGGGATGCGGACAGCTGGTAAATCTGGAAAGGGGTAAGCAGTAAGAAAAAGTTTGGTAACCTCTGCCTGAGAGGGTGTACCATGTCAGAACATGTACAGGGGGACAAACCCATGGGTAGCCATTCTATGTAGGCCATAACTTGCCCACATAGAGCCAAGTTACGTATTTCAGATGTAAACTCACCTTGCATTTGGTCCAAGCAGCTGCAATTCTAGGTGTGCTGCTAATTCTCTGGGATATGTGTGGATTCTAGCAATCTACAGTGCTTTAGGACATGCCCAGTGTCCTCAGGCAACTGTGAAGAAGTCTCTCAAAGGATAGCCCTGTTAAGACATCCTCTCCTTTTTTTTCCTGTTTCTAGAGATCTCTCCACTGGAGGGAATAATTGGTGCCCTTGACAGTTTAGGAAACAATATGAAAGTTAATTACTTTCATAAAACACCAGCCAAATGCAATTGATGTTACATTTGAGCCTGGACTTCCATATTCAAGTGTATGAGTAGTACAGAAAGCTGCTACCATATATAAAATCAGAGCTTCTGTAAAAGGGCCAGTTTCTGCCAAACTTCCTTCAGTAATGTCATGCCATAAATGCCATGATTCTCCTTTGGTTATATTTTCATTTTACTGAGAGTTCTGTTGGGAATGAGAAAGCAAATTATATTTGTCTTCAGGCAGGAGATTAGAGACCTTTAGTGGGCCCTAGGCAAACAAACTCGTGGGCCCCAGGCACCCCTCTCCCCACCCTGGCACTGCTGCCCAGAGGGCGTGGGGCTCAGAGACACTGCCAAGAAGCACCTACTATGGTAACGAGGCCAGCAGAGGGAAGGGGAAGAGAAGGGAAGAGGGGTGAATGGGGCCATTCATGCTACCGCTGTGGAGGGAAGGACTGGGGGGCCCTGCAGCTCAGGGCCCTAGGAATGTGCCTAGTTTGCCTATGCATTAATATAGCCCTGTCTCTCGGTCCATCCACTCTGCTGAAGATATTGCTGATGTTCACAGAGTAGTATCCTATTCAGCATTTGCAAGAGTGGTAGAAGCTGGCCTAAAATGTCAGGAAAAGTCCAGATATTGCATGTGAGGCTTGTGCACTGAGTTTGTCTTGCTCCTGGTTTATTAGTAACAAGAGAGAAGAGTTTGGAAAAGAGGAAAACATAGCCAAGTTCTTGATACTACCCATAATTAACAGAGGGTGATTGTTTTAAGCAGCAAAGTTTAAAAAGCTTTAAACAAATAAAATAGTTTCAGAGGAAAATGGGGAAGAAATTCCCACTTTTTAAATAAGATCTCAGCGTTGGTGGCAAGGAAAGAGAAATCTGTTCATAAATTCTCCTATGACTCTTCACTAAAGAGAAAATGCTAAAGTGCAATTGTGTATTTATAGCTAAAACTCAGAATTTACAGAGATGCCATTTTTGATCTAATCATGTAATTCATCTCAGAAGTGACGAACATCAGTAGCAGAAAGATGAAAAGAAGGAAGAAGATTGTGAGGGGCCATGGAAAGGCCCTCATTCCAGTGGATTGGTATAATTGGCTATGTTATGTTCTTTAGTTTATCAATATGCAAAGCCAAGATGATTCTGACCAGGGGAAGCAGTGCACTAAAGCTAGTACTACTACAAACAAATTAAAACACGGGCATGGTGCCAATTAGATGGGGCAAAACATTCTTCTAAAAACATTCAAAAGGCAATATAACATAGTTTAAATAACCCTGAAGTCTGCATACTAAATACAGATTAACCAAAATCCATAAAGTATATTTTTAGCATTTTATGGATGAGGTTGTCATGACTTGATGGGTGCAGGAGGATTTTGTGTAAACCAGGAAAAAGGGAATTTTGATAAAAGTCTCCTATCAAGAAAGTGGGTTACTTAAGCAGAGAAATATAGGGTCAGCCAGTAGTACCCTCTGGTTCCAAGAATATTGAAGTTGTTCATGCAGGTAGAACAGTATTAACAAAAGAAAATGGGAGCAGCCTATCCTAACATGACTTAGAAAATGCTCCTTGGAGGTGGGCAACGTGGGTTCATATCCCTCAAGTAAAGGAGGAATTTGTGCACCGATTTCCTGCAGCTGAAGTGTGTGCTCTAGCATCCCGGGTAAAGGAGGAGTGGAATGAGTCTTGTTCTATGAATCTAGGCTTTTGTTTCTTGGGCTTTTATTACAAGTGTCAAATGCTCTATTTCTCAAACATTTCATTTGACTAGAATACTTTTTTTTAGAATTTTTGGCATCAAAAGCAGAAATATATTTGGCCATATGGATCTGACTTATTTTTTCTAGCAATCAAACTGGAAAATCAATTAATTATAAAGACTTTTTTGCAAGTGGAAAAGGCTTTCTGTTGCTTTGTTTTTCCTGACACGCCAGCTCAGTTTTCTTCTGTTTCTGGGCTCTAAGGCAAATATAGCGGTGGATCTCCAATTATGGTAGACTTTTCCTGTTATACACAGGAGAAGATTTTGGGTTAGGCCTTTAGAGTACTTGATGCTACTGTGAAATCAGGATCTAGAGTACAATAATAAATCATGAATTTTATGCAACAACTGTAGGAGATGAGTAATAAGTAATAAGTAATAAGGCTAACTGCACTCTTTCTTGCATTAGTAGGTGCATCATGAGCAGGTTTAAGGAGGTGATACTTCCCCTCTACGCGGCACTGGTGTGGCTGCAGCTGGAGTACTCCAGTTTTGGGCACCGCACTTCAAGAGAGATGTGGATAACTTGGAAAGGGTTCAGAGGAGGGCTTCTTGTAGGGTTGAGGGCCTGCAGGTAAGATCCCATGAAGATTGAGACCTGAATCTCTTTAGCCTCCTCAAGAGAAGGCTGAGAGGTCATCTTGTGGCTCTCTACAAGCTCATCAGAGGGGGCGGGGGGTCAGCAGGGAATAGGGGATACTCTGTTTACCAAGGTGCCTCTTCGGGTTACTAGAAACAACAGCCATAAACTGAAGGAGAGCAGAATTAGATTAGACATCAGGAAGAAATTCTTTATGGTAAGGGTTGCCAAAATATGGAATGGGCTTCCAAGGGAGGTGGCGCTTTCCCCTACCTTGGAGGCATTTAAAAGGAGATTACACAAGCACCTGGCTGGGGTTACTTGACCCCAGTGCTCTTTCCTGCCCAAAGCAAAGGGTCAGACTCGATGATCTAATACGTCCCTTCCAACCCTAGAAATCTATGAATTCTACAGTTAGTTTTCTTTAAAGGAGCAAACCCAAGAAGACAGTTTGGTCAGATCTAAAACCTTCTCTTCCAGAACACAGACTGTCAGGTGAAGGCTGCAGACCTAGAGATAGTCACAGGTTTTGGGATCTTCATAGGGAAGTGCCTTTGCAAATATGAAAGTATTTGAGGCCAAATATTTGCTTCAAGTTAGTTTTTACTTTTTTTGTTTCCAAGAACAAAATTGGGTATTTCTTGTTAACTGTTTGGGTTTGCCAGAGGTGTTGTTTTAATCGAGACTCCCAAATTCCCTCTAACAACATTATGACAGACCTGTAGTACTTGTTAAAGGAAAAAAATTTGCACGGGGATTCAGGAAAGAGAAATATGAAAGTGGTTAGTGTACAGCAAGACACAGCCAAACTTCATGGCTTCTTACTAGTGTTTCCTAGCATGCAACACTATATTCAAGTCAGAAATGGTGCAGTAATGCCAAAGGGAATCTCCATAACACTCATCCAGAGCTGCAAGCTTCTTGCTTGCTATACTGTTTTTTCCCCTCTGTGAACCTGAGTGTTTATGCCCAGAAATGTGTCTTGCCCAGTCAAATAGACTCTAATGTCCAGCTTGAGCCACAATGAAACAGTATCCTTTCCTAATATTTATTTAGGGAATCTAAACACTTTCTTCTATACAGGATACTTTTTCTGTGTACCTCCTTATGGTTCATATAAATATACAAAAAAGAGGCAAGATGGCCTTGTGGTAAAGGATAGACCTGAACTGTGACTTGCCAGCTGTGGGATCAATTCATTTCTCAGCCACAGACTTTGTGATTCAGGTGTTACTCAGTTGCACCACTTTGAATCCATGTCAGCTACTTGGGAATAAGACTTTATTTATCCCACCCAGCTGGTTACATAAGCAAAATGTGCCTGATATGCAATACATGTGTCTTGAAGCTTCACGCTGTATTTTGCAGACCATCACAGTCTTTCAATACAAGAAGAAGGCCTTCTATTGTGTGAATCAAACCGATATCATTTACACAGAAAGATCAGCAGCTAGGTTTGCTGACCAGGCCTTTATCTTACACTGCCAACCTCTCTTTAAACCACTGGAGGAGTTGACTGATTTGCACAACTAGTTAAAATTTGCTAATCAAGAATCCTATACTCTATCTCCATAATCTATCTCCAATTCAGGGAGAGAAAGAAATGTTATAGTGATGGGCACGGACATAGCTGGGAAGTTCCACACCTGAGGCAATAGCACGATGCCTGGGGCAGAACTGACTGCTTCAGTACTGATTGTAGAGGTACAACTAGCTGCTGTTGCAGTAAGCTATTTGTGTGTTCCCCAGGTGGCACCTGGGGCTGCAGTCCGAGCCCATCTCCCTCCTACCTCCCCAAGTTACACTACTGGTGGTGAGATATAGGATAACCAAAACTAGTTTAATCATTGCATCAACTATGTATATTTTCTCCAATTCTTTAAAAAACATGTTGAGGATTGGTCAATGGCTCTTCTCTAGCTTTCCTCAAGCTTGGGATTCATGTCCTTGCTCGATAAGAGTTGTGAATTACATGGGAATTTAAACAGCAGGTATTAAAGGAGATCTGAACTGCTGATTTCTTTTTTCTCCAGCTCAGCACACTTTCCTTTAGGCTAAAAATAGGGTATTTAAGGAAGACTCTTTTTTTTTCTTCTTGATTTTCAGTCTCCATGAAAAGTGAAAGCAGTGTTTGTATCATGGCGGATTCATCATCAATTTAAATTCAGCAGGTCAAGTGCAAGTATGTGTCACTGCAGCAAACACAGTTCTAAAACACTTAATAACCCAACGTATTAGCTATGTATAACTGATATTGTAGGAATGAGCATGCTCCAGGAACTGGAAATGCGAAGGAAATCTATGCAATGAGGGAAACAAAACTTTGATTTTTTAAGATGTGGGTTTTTTTTTAAATGTTGTTATTCTCTCTGCATCAATTTCAGTTAATTTCATATCAAACCACCATAACAATTGTAATTGTTTTCAAAATTAATTTTATGTTTTATTGGTACCATTTCAATAAGATATTTAATAATATTTAAAACCCTTTTAAACTAAATTCTGTAAAATGGCTTTAGCTATGTTGCAACTAACACTGATCCTGTAACATCAAATCAATTACATATATGTCCACCTCCAGATGGAGGTAGTCAGCAGGCTTAAGAATCTGTCATTGTATACTGATTGTTTTCATCTTTAGTCAGGAGGATCCGGAACCCAAACCTTCTCCCAAGCATGGTTGAATGTAGTCATTAGGCAGGCATGCTATCTCAATCAAAGTGAAAACAACATTCCCCAAGGAACCGAACACAGCAGTAGCTTCACATTCGCTCTTAAAAAAGAAGGGAAAATATTAGCATGTTATGCCTTTATTTCCAAGCGGTGGTCACTCTTGAAATTTTGAATGATTTCTTTACCTAAATGAGCAATACTGGGTGCATCTACATGAGACGTTTAATGCACAGTAGACTAATTCTACTGCCTATTAGTGCATCATAGCAAAAGACATGCTAATGGGCTAATGCACAGTAGCATTAGTCTACTGTACATTAAGCATCACAAAAAAATGCTTACCTTTAGTACTGTGCAGTAGCACTGGCTACTGTGCATTTATATGATATCTCATTTTAGAGGTACTAAATTTAATGCACACTAGGAAAGGTGCATCTACCTCATATTAGAGGTACTAAACTTAATGCACACTAGGAAAGGTGAATCAATGCATGTGTAGACGCACCCACTATGATGTAATATTAACCGTCCCCTATAAAAGACTCTTCAACTCTGGTCCACGTACAACTTTTGAGGGTGATTTTCTGGATGAAGAAAAAAACTTGATGGGGTTTTGAGTCTGAGGGTTTTGCAAATCCATAAAGGGATCTCAAACAACATATCTGCAGAGGATAAAAGGCAGGAGAAACTCCACCCCTCATGAAGTGCTGGGAACTAAGGAAATATTGCAGATACAGTAGTAACATTATCTACTGCAATGCAAAAATAACATTGCCTAGTTTGCAAAGGCAAATTTTCTAAGGGCAAGCTCTGTAAAAGTACTGGCTAGAAAAAAAAATGTGTATTTAGAATTCCTCAGACTGCTGCACCAGCAACTTGTCCCAGCTGAAAGAAAAATGAAGTTGGTTAGGTACAGTGTGTGAAAACAGTGTATGCAGTTACTGAAAGTATCAATGCAGTGAAGGCAAATTATAAGTAACAAATGTACAAGTATTCCATCTACTTGTGCAGCATGGTCTGAAAATGTAATATATTTGGACAGTAGGAGCAAATCTGATTCATTTAATATAAATGTGTGTTGGGGTATGAGCGCTTAGGTGGATTGAGAAATGACTAAAAGATCTTAACCAAGAGGAAATCATAAACAATGTTGCAAAGAGGAGGGAAGGAAATCTCTCAGGGAACTGCAACAATTGGTGTAAGTCAACTCTTATTTTTACTCAAGATTTTATAAAAGGAAGAAAAGAGTCAAGTAATGGAATTCTAAAGTGACTGTAAATTGGGGGAAGGAACAAATGTCTGTGAAGGCAAAGGGGAAAAACACAAAGAAACTTGGAGTGACTAGAAGCAGAGAAAAATAATAAAATAAGAATCAAGTTGGGAAAAAAGACTGATACAACTGGGAAACAATAAACCAAAAAAGATCAAAAGCTATTTGGAAACAGGTACCATGTGAAGTTCTTCAGCAGTCTGTCTTGAGTCTGATGGTGTTTAACATCTTTAATAGTTTGTAAGATGAGGTTGAGTGAACACTTGCCAAATTTACAGAAAACAATAAGTTGAGTGGAGTTACAAAAAACTCTGTAGGATAGGACTAGGATTGAGGTGGACAAGTAATACTGAATGAAGGTGGTGTGACCTGCAGGGGTACTACCATATCATTAGAAGGGTGCCCCAGATTGTGAGGTTATAAGTGAGGTATGAGGAGATAAGCAGATAGGGGCAGGCTAAAGCTTGAACTTTCTGGGCCAGCACTCCCGCTCCTACTGCCTTATTGCAGAGAAAAATACGAGGCTTGAGAACCTCAAATATGACCCTACTAAGGTAGACGATACAGATGGTTTCTTCAGGAGCTTGAATCAGGCTGCCTGACAATATGGGTTCCTTTCAAACCATCAGATGGGATTCCTGGCCTGACTTTAGTTCAGGCGTGGGCAAAATCTGGCCTGCGGGCCAGATCCAGCCCATGGAGGGGCTTTGTCCAGCCCGCAGAGGGTCCCTTGGTCCTGCCTGGCTGAGGCACCGCCTGGCCGTGGCATATTCTGCCACCCCCTGGGCATGCAGTGTGGCTTGGGCAGCTCCATGGCGGGACTGCCTTTCTATACAGTATGGGTTGTGGCAGCTCCTTTACTGGTACCACTGGCTCCAGCCCCATAGTACAGCTGGGGATGAGTGCATGCAGCCCCAATCCTGGCCACCCCGCGCTGGTTCTGGGCTTTCCAGTCTGGGCTGAGCAGTGGCAGTGTGGGACAAACACCTGATCAGCATGGGGGAAAAGAGGCCCCTCCCCCTTGCCCTCACCAGCACTTCGTGGTGCAGCTGCCCAGAGCCTGGACGGGGCTGGCCTGCATCTGTACCGTGTCACGGACACCTCTGGGCTGCCCCGCAGAGCAGTGGTGGCAGCACAGAGCAGACACAGGGCATCCCCACACAGGATCTGATCGGCTGCACTAGGAAGTGCCGATGAAGGGAGTGGAAAAGGATTGCTTTTACCCCATGGTCAGCAGCAGTTTCTCTCCTGTGACACCAGTGTTTGAACCTGGGCCCCAGTGCCAGCTCCTGGCTTGCACCCCTGGACTGAGCAGCAGCAGTGGCAGCACCGGGCAGAAAATGTTGCTCAGTGCAGGGAAAGCAGCCAGTTCCCCTCACCACTACCAGGAAGTTTTTGGTGCGGCTGCCCAGAGCCTTCATTGCACTGGGCTGCCCTGTGGCTCCATCACCACTGCCTTTGGGCAGCTCTGCACTGTCACTACTGCTGTGCTGGGCAGCCCAGAGGCAGCAGTGATGGAGCCTCACTGCAGCCTGGTGTGGCACAGGCTCTGGGCATCTGCACCAAAATGGCCCAGCGAGGGGAAGGGGCCACTTTTCCTGCATTGAGCAACACTTTCTGCCCAGTGCTGCCAGCACTGCTGCCTAGAAGGTCAAGCCTGGAGCCTGAGTGGGATGCATGGGGTTGTGGCTGCACACACTAGCCCCTGCCACTACCGAGGAGCCGGGGCTAGCAGTGACAGCTGCCAGAAGGAGCCACTCCACCCCCACTTTATGCCTAGGGGTAGCAGGACGCACCATGGCTGGGCAGTGTGGAGCAGACTCAGGGCATGCTGGGGGCGCTGTTGGCAGTGATGGAGAGGCACTGCAGGGCGTCTGGGCTCCGGGATTTTGTGGGGCAGGGGTAGGTGCTGACTGGCTCAGGTGGGCATGGACAGGGGGGCTCCCATGCACACCCCATATATCCTCAAACCCTCTCCCACACACAGTCACACCCCCCCACAAATACTGTACCCACACACACATCTGCATTCCTCTGGGGGGAGCCCTGCTCGCTGCTACAAAGATACACCCCATCACACACATGCACCCACACCCCCAGCCACCCTCCCCTTCCACATACCTCACAGTCGCCCAACAAACCCCATACCCACCTACCCACATCCACACATACACAACTACATTTCCTCACAAACCCCGTACCCACCCACCCATACACCCACAGCCATCCACACCCCACACAATATACAAGAGTGCAGTCACTTCTATATATACAGCACAAAGACACAAATCGGGACAATATTTTTAAAGAAATTAAATTAAAATATAGTATTTTGGATGTTTGATTTTTTTTAGCATATAATTGGGGAGGGGGGGGGGGGGGTTCTGGTTCTAAGATGGCAAACCGCCTTCCCAAAAGAAGTACTTCCAGAGATAAGGGGACTGACTTCTGGTGGCAAAGGTCAGAAGTTAGGGGCAAGACTTATGATCCCAAGATGGCAATTAGGGGATGGGGCACTTGTCAAGGAGTGGGCCTACCCTTGAGACCTTCAGCAGCTTGCCAAAATTCGTTAAGCGGCCCTCCAGCCAAAATAATTGACTGCTCCTGCTTTAGTTGATAATGGAATGAAAAGTAAACAAATGTTAAAGGGTACAAACACTGAAGGAATTTATTAAGGGGACAGATAACAAAAGGGAAGGAGAAAATTAACCAAATGTTGAACACACACTAACAACAAACAAGCAATATACTGTACCAATAATTAGAAAGAAATGGAAGCAAAACAGCAATCAAGTAATAGCAAATACTAATGGCAAACAACAATGATGGAACAGGCAACAGCAAACAGGTCCATAGAACAATCCAAGATCAAAGTCCAAAAGGTCCAAACTCTGATGGTAAAGTGGCAGGAAAGTCATTCAAAGGACTGGGCTTCTGAGCAGTTACCTCTCACTCTCCATGAAGAGTCGTAAGCTTTCTACTCACCACAGTCTTGCTGAGTAAGACACAGTCAAACACAAATCTCATATATAAATGAACAAATCACACAGCTAAACCAAACTTCACAAGCTCTCAGAACCACCAAAAGATCCAAAAAGCTCAACAAACCAACTCTCACACACCCAACATACATGAACTCTCACAACACCAAGATGCAGGTACTTAAAGGCCTCAATTATTCCACTTTCACCAACCAATCAACAGTGTCAGTCGAACAGCACCTAATCAATCTCACAAACATTTGATACACTCACTTGTCACTCAAACTCAGTCTCTCACCTTTACCTCAGAACCATACGTGCCTTTCCTGCCACTCACCCTGACCCTTTCTGTGCATACCTGAGTTGTTAAAGTGGGGTGGCAGGTCAAAAGTCCAGATCTTCTGGAGACTTCAGATGGCAACATTTACTATGCATGCTTAAGATGTCATCTTTAACTATTCACGTGCTGGATCAAAAATTCCCGTCCTACAGCCTGGCCTCTCTGCAAGAAGGTAAGTGTTGTAATATATAACTTAGTTTTTTAAATTGGGTGCCACTAAATTCACACAAGTTACAGAGGGGTCCCTGGGGTCCAAAAAAAGTCTAGAACCACTGAGGTAGACATTGATAAACTGGAAAATGGTCTGAAATAAGTTGGATAATATTCAACAAGGACAAGTATAAATTCCTGTGCTTGGGACAGGACAGCCACATGTATAATTACAGACCATAGAATGACTGACTGCTTAGGAGACCTTTGAGCAGAGCTCTAGTTGGTATTTTTGCACCCAGTGCAGGTCATGTGCAGAGTGCCCCCCTAAGTGCTATTAGGTAATAACATTTATTATGTATTATTGTTTACATTTTTTTTTGAAAGAAGACACTAATAGGATATAATTTGGGAATATCTTAAGGATATAAAAATGTGTAGCACTAAATACAAGCAAAATATACTACATATGAACAAGGGAGCTGTGATGGTTACTATTGCAAAATATCTACAAAAGTTAAACACCAAGTGAAAAAAATTATATCTATCTGTTGTAGTATATATCAACGGTGGACATGTCTATTAATGTGATTTAAGCTTACTGTGCAGATACTGCACAGTAAATATTCCTTTGGAACACATCTACACGTGCATCTTGTTGGAAGCAGATTTGCTCCTTATGGGCATGTCCAGACGAGCCTGTCCGTGGCTCTTGCAGCATCTTAAACTCCTTTGAGACACTGCAAGAGGCATGTGCAGGAATGGGAAAATGTTCCCCATGCTGCAAGTTTGCAGTGTGGGGGCAAAATTAGGACCCTAGGTATCTGGGGGTCAAAAGAACCCACAGACCAAAAATGCAGGGCAGGGCATGGTCTCAGACCATGCACTGAGGCAACCGGAGGCTGGGTCCTCCACAAAGATGCTCTGGATGCCAGAGCATCTCTATGGTTGGCCCTCACTCTGGTGCTGAAGCATGCTGCCTGCCCATGTGGGGAAGGCAGCGTACCAGCAGGGAGCTGGACCCAGGCTCCAGTGTCAGTAAGTAAGGAGTGGGAGGGGCTGGAGGAGGGGGGAGGGGACCATGAGGGGACCCCTGCTGGTCCCGCCCACTCCCCCAGCCACCCCAATCCCTGCCCCATCTGGTCCCACTCCCCACCTATTCTTTGAGGCCCCTCGATCACTGCCCCACCCTCTACCTGCCGCCAGAGCCCCCTCATGAGCCCTCCCACTTCCAGACTGCTGCAGTGGGTAGAGGGTGGAGAGAACTCTCAGGGCTGCTTCAACAGTCCAGCTGGTACAAGGGGTAGTGTCCCCAAGTGTCCCCAAGTACCAATTGGCTGAGCCCCAGAAGATGCTGAGAGCGAGTAGCCCTGAGCTGCTTGACAGGGTAGCTTTTTATACCACTGGGGACAGCACAGGTGCTAGCCTTGGGCTCTAGCTCCCCCTGGCTGCAGATCCAGGAGGAGCCAGGCAGGACTATTTCGCCTTAAATGGCATAATTTGCTCCACACCAAAGTGCATGTTCAGGCACATGCACTGAGGCAAAAAGCCGTGGCTCAAATTTGCACTTCTTCTATTTAAGCTGCTGCAAGCGCACATGCTTGCATGTATGGATGTGCCCATGAGGTTTAACAAGGACAAGTGCAAAGTCCTGCACTGAGGACGGAACAATCCCATACACCGCTATAGGTTCGGGACCAATTAGTTAAGCAGCAGTTCTGCAGAAAAGGACCTTATGGTTACAGTGAACAGTAAGATGGATATGAGTCAGCAGTGTGCCCCTGTTGCCAAGAAGACTAAAGCATACTGGGTTGCACTATAGGAGCGTTGCCAACAGATTGAGGGAAGTAATTGTTCCACTTTATTCAGCACTCGTGAAGCCACAACTGGAAGTCCCAGCTCAAATTTGCAGCACTTCTATTTGAGCTGCTGCAAGCACATGTACCTGCATGTGTGGACACGCCCCATGGGAGTAGGCAGATCCAGGCCTATTCCTGCCCTGCTCTTCCCCACTGCAGCAGGCAGAGGAGCTGCAGGATCTGGCTGCAGCTGCCCAGGTGCCAAGGGGCTCTGCTGGGGAGGAGGCTCAGCCTGTCAGGAAGTTCCAGAGGGGCGCACTCAGGTGAGCAGGAGTCTCTAAGGGGGCACCCTCAGGCTGGTAGGGGACTCCAAGGGCGCAGGTTCAAGCTGGCAGTGGACACTCTCCTGGGTGCCTATGGCCAGTGCACCATGGATGCTCCCCACCCTCCCCCCCTGGTAGTGACGGACCTCCTCCCCCACCTCTCCACATTAGAGCACCTGGGTGGATGGCCATGGACTCCAGGCCCACAGAGAAACCCCAAGACTGCACACATGATAGACAGTTTCAAGCAATAGTCTCTATTCCTCTCTCCAGCAACAGACTTCCTTCTGCCCTCCATCCCCAACAACAGATGCCGGGGGACACAGGGATGGGGCTAAGGGCTAGGCCACAGGTGGCACAAAGGTGACTACCAGGGCTAGGATGGTGTCTAGCACCCAGCGGTCCTCCTCCATGGCCTCCACTTCCTAGGCCACCACAGTGGCCTGCTGCTCTTGCACCTCAAGTATCCTCTTGAGAAGGGCAATGTGTTTCTCCTTGAAGGCAAGGAGCCTGTCCCAGAACATGCAGTCCTCTTTGTTCCATTTGAACATGTGCCCAGAAGCAAATAACTCCAGAGTATATTGCTCTGAAGTTGATTCATGCACAGCACATTCAGCCCAGTAGAAGCAGCCCTGACTGGCAGCAGCCCAGTGCTGCTCCAAATGGGCTCAGTATACTACGGAGGGGCTGGCATGGGCAGGAGGATGATTCGGTGTGCCGCTAGCCAGCAAGCAGTCCCTGCATTGAAGCACTGTTATGCCCCAGTCAGCTAGGCACTGCCTACATGTGCACTGCTGTGCACAAAAAACTCTGGAGCAGACTTGTATTTACAAGTATTAGCCTGCTCCAGAGTTTATTAGTTTCGTGCACCATAGAACATGTAGCCATGGAGACATTTACTGTGGAGTTAATTAAACAGTTCCACAGTAAACATCTCTTGTAGACATGCCCCTTGGGTCAAAATTTACTGAACTTACTGCATCTGCATTGGGCAGTAGCAATAGTTACAGGCTATGTGTAAAAAAAAAAAATCCTCAGGGCAATTTTAATATTAGGATCGATTTCTCTTACAGAATACTTCTGTTTGAAAGGTAAAGATCAAGCACCGTAGCATTTTAAGTCTTCTGTGAATCATGCAGCTTTGTATTTTTTGTGATTTCTGCAACACCCAAATACAGTTAACCAGTTCCAGCACATTTAGGGATATACCACTATGGGGTTCCCCAGTCTTGTCCATAGACCAAGTTGTTTTTAGGCCAAGTTTTTACACAAGAGAGGCATGTCCACAGCCGCACTGAGAATGTCTCTCCATTTTTCGTTTTCTGTTGAGGTTAGGGTAATATCATGATCTATCACTTTCCCTCCTTTTGATCTTTTGATCTTTTTTTGTTTTGGGTTTTTTTTTTTAAGTCTTTCCATATTGTCTTTTTTTTCCTGTGTTCAATTGAGGTTTTGTGTTCAGGTATGTTGGATTGAAGTGCCCCCAGTCACAAAATCCTTTTCTTAGAGCAGCCAGACTGTGGAATATTTGAAATTTGATTTGAAAAAAGTATTCAAGGAAAGCAAAATAATGCTTTTTTTCTGCTGTACTTTAAAAACAATCCAATGTTTCTCCACATGTTCACCTTTAGGCAGTTTCTTATAAAACCAATCTTTACTCAAACAACTTCGCTTGCGATTGCCTGATACGGTTTGAGTGAAATCATACTGCTCATTTTGTTCAACCCCACATTCTAGTAAAATATATCTGATGTTGGCGGTCACAGGCAGCCAACTGGATGGGTCACCAAAATCAATTTTTCTGTCTAAGCAAGCTACTGTTTTTTTCAGAGTCAGCCTGAGTTTCAGTTAAACCAGAATCCGCAGCCACAGCAGTTTTGTTTTGATAAAAGTATGAGCAATAACTGTCATCTTTTGCCGGGCTTGATGTGTTTAAATGGTTTTCCCTATCTGTGACTGTCCCTTCAGGGTCAGCTTCATTTTCACTTAAAAAAAATTCTCCAACATTTTCACTTTCATCCAAATCTAAGCTTTCACCATCATTGTCTGCTTAGTTAGGCCTCTCATTGTTAAAACTAAACTGCTATTCCACTGTTTCAGAAGTCAATTTTTAAAGTTATTTGTAAAACTTTTATTTTCTTCTTGCTTCTGCAGTTTTTCTGTTTGTGGGCACACTTCTTCTTCCCCCTTGGGCCCTGTCATGTTGTGGTCTTAAATCTGGGGCCTCTTCAGCTTGGTTGGTACAGGTAGTTACTCGTCTCAGTCTGCCACTGACTCAACGGAGAATTGGGGTTGACACAGGGCAAGAACTCTCCAGTTGGGCTCACTGCCTGCCACCAGAGTGGCCAACCAGGGTCAGCTGACCCCTCACCCCTTCCAATATAAACTCTTGAGCCAAAAGTGTCTGGGCAGCTAGACTCAACCTTGTTCTTAGAGTGCTGTATTCTTGGTTTGTGCTGCTTCTGGCTGTTGGATTCCTTGGATACCTTACCCAGCTAGTATTTTCACCTCACTCTCTGCCTGGCCCTCTGGATACCTGACCTGGTTACAGCCTGACCTCTGGATATCTGACCCAATTAGCCCTCTGACCTCAGATTCTGCCTGACCCTCTGGATCCTCAACTCAGTTCTCTGGATGGATTTCCTGGATTCTGACTTCCTTGTTTCTCCTGACTCTGAGGTGAGCCCCAGACCTGATGGTCCAATGCCTGACATGATGGGCCTTGTGTCAAGAACAGAAGTTACTTCCTGTCAGCAGTTAAAAATATGGTCAATCTGCTATAACTTTTTAATTTGTTATGCATCACAGTTGTTTGACACACTTATTTCATAACACGAAAAATAGACTTTCTTACTAGGGTTGTGTGAAATTTCACCGTCTGTTTCATTTCAATGCTGTTTCAACTCATTTTGAGCTCAAAACAGTGAAATCAAAATGAAACAAAGAGCTTCAAAACAGCCTCAAAATGAAATGAAAGCATTCAAAATGTCTTGAAAGTTTTGAAATGTTTAGAGTTTCAAAGATCAAGCTGGGAAACAAAGTAAGGGGAGAGTGGGAGGACTGCTCTTATACTGACTGTGTAGCTGGTCAGTGACTGTGATCCTTCCCTGAGGTCCCTTCCAATCCCAGTGCTCTGGGGGAGGGATGGACAAACAGCAAAAAAGGCAGCATTGTTTGAACTGGCCTGTTCCAGACCCCAAGGCAGAACAGTTACTGAGCTATCTTCTAGCAGCTCAGGAGTGTTAGACAATGAAGGCTACTACTACCATTAATCTGAATGATTTCCTACTTTCTAGCCTAGCAAGTGGGATTCCACAATCCCTTTTGCTTTCTTCTAGGCCCTTTTATTTTATTATTATGTTCATTGCTTTATTCTTTTCAATGTTATAATTATATTGGATATTACACTATAGAATTTAAATAGGAAGGGAGATACATTTATATATTTTTATAAAAACAAGACACTATGAAACACACAATGAAGCATAGTGGAAAGACAGCTGGCAACCTTCAGGGAGGGGGGGGAGAGCGGGAAGAGGGAGAGGGAGAGGTGTAAGTTCCTGCCCCCACCAAACTGAGATGCAGCCTCTTTCCTACAACTAACAGGGATAAGGCTTCCAGAAGCAACAAGGAGAGGGGTGCAGTGCCAGTGCCACTGCCTGTACCTGAAACTGCATCCCCTCCAAGAGCACCAGATGTAAGCCCCCCGCACCACCACCATGACAAAAAGCACCAGCAACAACTTCAACGTGATAGTCTCCTCTACCCCATTTTACTTCTCATGCTGAGCCATCCAGTGCCAGAGGAAGAGTTGGAGATGGATCTGGATCTGAGTGCCCTAGCAAGGGAAGTTCTGGGGAAGGAGGGAGAATCAGCCGAGTTTGTGCTCCAAACCCCTCAAGTTTCCCCTACAGTGGAACCCCCAGGCTAGTGGGTGTGCTCCAGGCAGGGGGGTGGCCAGCCATGAGGTGCCCCCAGGGAGTCAC
>NW_005841918.1:2080115-2082703 GCF_000455745.1 Alligator sinensis
GCAGAAAGGACCGCCCCCCCCCCCCCGCCCCGCCACAAGCACCACCAGCAAGCTCATTTCCAAATGTAGGAAGGGCGGCAAGATACTTCCACCAGAGCCTCAAGGCGGGGTAAAATGCTGTGGGACAGACAGGCAGAGCTGAACATCCTGCAGCACAAAATCATGCAGAATGTGGAGACTTGGTGGAACTCCACATACCTGATTCTCGAGAGGCTGGTGGAGCAACAGAAGGCCATCCATGAGATGGCCTTGCTCAGGGAGATTGGGATGGATTAGCAGCCACCTGAACAGAGCTGAGTGGGATACCATCTCCCAGATCTTCTTTGTCTTCAAGCCCTTCCTTGAGGCCACCAAGACCCTCAGTGCTAGCGATGCCTTCTTTAGCCAGGTGATCCCTGTAGTGAAGGAAGTTCAGAGCCAAATGGAGAGCTTTCAGGGGATCCACGTTCCTGGCTGGGGCAAGCCGCTGTCACCAGAAGTGCAGGCACTGGTGAGGCTGCTGAAGGAGGGCATCAGGAAATGGCTTGATTCCTTGTGGTCCAGTATGGTCCCGTGCTGGCCACCATGTGTGACCCAAGAGTGAAGGGCAATATATGCAGCAGCTAAACCCTGGATCAGTGGACAGAGGTGCTGGTGAAGAGAGTCAGGGAGGCAGAACGGTGGAGATGGGGGGACATGGAAGACAGGGATCTATTGTCCCATGTCAGCACACCATCCACCAGCCATTCTCCCCCTCTACCACAGATGCTGCCAATGTGGGCCAAGGGCACGGCTTCCATGATGGGGTCCAGAGGCACCAGACCCCACCATCAGGCAGGTAGCACTCAGGCCTTGGTGGCTGCGTATCTCACTGAGGACATAGAGCCACTGCTGTCCAACCCCTTGGCTTACTGGGCAAGTCACAGCCAGATGTGGCCGGATTTGGCCACAGTTGCCTGGGAACACCTGTCCTGTCCAGCGACCAGTATTCTGAGCAAGAGGGTATTCAGCATTGCTGGGGGGGGGGGGGGGGGACCCCCCCCCCCCCCCAGCTTGCTGCTCTCTGGGAGCCCCAAGCTCTAAGGTGAACCACCCACTGCTGGCATTCCCCAAGTTCCCCATGCAGATGGAGTGAATGCCACCTTCCTCATTCCATCTGTACCTATTTCCTTTTTTCATTTTTTTAGTCATTTAATGCCCCACACAGACCTGGAGGGGGCACTCATTGCATCACCAGCCAGTAGGGGAAGAACAAATTACTGCTGAGTTTCCATGCCAAGATGAACTTGAAGGTATGGCCCGGGACTATTGGGAAGGAGGAGGCTCAAGGTCCTGGGCACGACCAGTAAAACTGCACTCTGCCAGGGTCAGGGGGGCCTGGTGGGACTGCTGGTGGTGCAGCAGCCTCAGGAAATGCCAGGACTGAGGATCCACCTGGTGAAAGGCGGGTAGGAGGTGCCATAACCTCCAGCTACCATGCACACAGTCTTGGCTGGGGGAAGCCCAGACCCGTCCTATCTTTGAGGCCTGAGGCTTGCTGATTGCAGTGGAGTTGTGAGGCTCCAAGTGAGCTCAGCTGCCTGGGATGCCAGCTTTTGGGTTGAAAAACCCTTTGTCAGACTGATGAAACACTTGCAGGTGATGTGTGTGTGCTGTTACTGAATGGAAGCAGTAGTAAAGAATCCAGAAGCTGGCATGCAATGCAGGCAAGGAAACCAGTCAGTGAAAATGGAAGTGGAGGTATTAGGGGGTAAGGGACAGGCTGGGGGGGAGGGGAAGGGAGGGGGATGTAGCAGTACAGGTAAAAGTACCTGGGGAGTCAGATATCCGGCAGGTTGTAACTTGTCAGAATTCCAATGTCTATATTGAGTCCATGAGTTTCTGTACCTAGGAGGTTGATGAAGTGCAGTTCATAGATTCGTCTGTAAAAAGTGGTTTGTAAATTCCCTTTGAGTATCAGGCCTAAAAGATTGGAGACAAGTGGTGTTCTGTTGTTGTCTTTGATAGATTTTCAGTGTGCGCTCATTCTGGCGTGCAGTTGTTGCTTGGTGTCTCCATGTATTTTCCATCAGGCCACCAAGTGCCCTAATGGAGATATGTATTGTATTGCGAAGATGTCTCCATACTGGAGATATTGTTGGCAGGTTTTGCTTGTCTTGTCATGGCAAGCCTGGATCCATTCAGTGTGTTTTTGGGCTGTAGAAATTTGGCTTCTGGTGATGCAGTTAGTAAGGTTCAGTGCTTGTTTGAATTTACGAACAATTCATTGGAGCACACTGCTGTAGCATGTAGAGGCCCCAGCACCAGTGAGGGCGCACCTTAACACACACAGTGTTACCCATGCCAGGAGTTTTGCTTTTCAGCAGCCTGAGGTGCAGTTTCCCAGAAACCCATGCACCTATCTCCTAGAAACTTGGTAAGATCATGGCCTCAGAATGAGGCACCATCTCATATTAAATAGGTACTTTGCGTCAGTCTTTCATCAGTCCCATGGGATGCCCATGCCCGCTACAGGGCCAGGAAGTCCGGGTGAGGGTGATCCCCTGCCCTCCATTAATGCTGACTTTGTGAAGGAACATCTTGAGAAGCTGGATACCTTCAAGTCAGCC
>NW_005841918.1:2083529-2112067 GCF_000455745.1 Alligator sinensis
TCATTCTCCCCCTGTACTTGGCCTTAGTGAGGCCGCAGCTGGAGTACTGTGTCCAGTTTTGGGCTCCACAATTCAAAAAGGATGTGGAGAAGCTTGAGAGAGTCCAGAGAAGAGCCACGCGCATGATCAGAGGTCAGGGAAGCAGACCCTACGATGACAGGCTGAGAGTCCTGGGGCTCTTTAGCCTGAAAAAAGCGCAGATCAGGGGTGATCTGATGGCCACCTACAAGTTTATCAGGGGTGACCACCAGCATCTGGGGGAACGTTTGTTCACCAGAGCGCCCCAAGGGATGACGAAGTCGAATGGTCACAAACTACTTCAAGATCGTTTCAGGCTGGACATAAGGAAGAACTTCTTTACTGTCCGAGCCCCCAAGGTCTGGAACAGCCTGCCACCGGAGGTGGTTCAAGAGCCTTCATTGAACACCTTCAAGATGAAACTGGATGCTTATCTTGCTGGGATCCTATGACCCCAGCTGACTTCCTGCCCTTTGGGCAGGGGGCTGGACTTGATGATCTTCAGCCCTGATGTCTATGAAATCTATGAAATATGAAATCTCTGAAGGCTTCATCCAAATCAGGCAACAAATGACAAAGTTATAGGCAGTTTTGTGCTTCCCCATTATAGCCTATGGGTGAAACATCGAAACAGTAGGGCTGTGCGAAGCTTCAGGTGCTGATTCAATTTGGAGGAGATTCAGCCTGATTTGGTGGCAGAATCTCTGAATCTGAATCTAATCAGGAGACCAATAAAAAGGTCCAAATCTCTGAATTGATTTAGAGAGCTTTGGCAATTCAGGCAGTGCCGGTAAGTAGGGGGCAGGGAGCAGGGCTGCAGGAGAGGGCAGGGGACCATGGGGGACCCCTGCCAGGCCCCATCCCCTGACTGCTTCCCCTGTTCCCCTGAGTGCACCCTGACCCCCGGCCCACTCTCCTAGCCCCCTCCCCCTGATGGCTGCCCCACCTACCCCCAGATCTTGGGGTTTTTTTAGAAAATAAAAGCCCCCATTCACCAGATGCTGCAGCAGCTTCAAGGCTTCTGGGGCTTGTGGTGAGCCCCCCCAAGCAGCATGGGGCAGTGCAGTGGCAGGCAGTGGGGATTGCCCTCCTGCCTGGCAGGAGCCGGCAAACCCTGGGGCTTTTATTTATTTATTTTTTTTTAAGTGAGAGCTGGGGCCGAGTGGGGCAGCCATGGGGGTGCTGAGAGAGTGGGCAAGGGTTGTGGGGCTCATCGCAGAGCCCCCCCAAGCAGTACGGGGCAGCATGGTGCAGTGAGGATTGCCCCCCTGCCTGGCAGGAACCAGTGAGTGGGGTGTTGTTGTTTTTTTTAAGAGCCAGGAGCTGGGGCCAGGTGGAGAAGCTCTGACGGGGCTGGGAGAGCAGCTCAGGGATGGGGCCTGTCCAATTTGGAGATTTGGTCAATTCAGCAGCAGCCGAATCTCCGAATCGGATTCAGCCAAATCAATTTGGGATAGTGATTCAAATCACCGAATCGAATCACCATCCCCCGAATTGGTCGAATCTGAAGCGAATACTAGCCACGTCGCAAAGGCTTATGAAACAGCATCAAAACAGCAAAACAGTTTAGACAAAATAAAATGGAACAGTGGTTTTGAAACTAAATGAAACTCTAAACAAAACACTGTCCCATTGAAACGTCGAAATGGAAGTCGAAATGGAATGGTGCTGTTTTGCACAGCCCTACGTCTTACCTACATAAAAAGTATGTGAACTGTTATAAATCTAATCAAGCACACTTGGAATTTATATATTATTATTATTTAGTAGGTAAGTGTAATATTTCACTGGCTTATACAACAGTTAGAATAATAATTAGTAACAACATACCTGCTAATGGAGTCCTGCCATTGTTCAAATTTGGGGGGGCTAGATGGAAAATGCTACCAAAGCTTCAAAATCCTATTACAATATCAATCATTACACATTTACAAATAAGTGGTATGAATGAGTAGCCAAATCTTGTATGACTTTGTATAATAGAAAAAAAAGGCCAATAGCATCCCCAGATATATTAAAAGAAGCATCACTTGCAAATTAAAGGAAGTGATTCTACTGTTGTATATGGCACTAATGAGGTTTCACTTGTAGTACTGCATCCTGTCTTGGATCCCTTACTTCAAGAAAAATGTGAACAGATTAGAAAGGGTTCAGCGTACAGGAACAAACATTATTAGAGACCTGTAAAATAAGATTAATGAGTATAGGCTAAAAGAATGGGGATTATTTAATCTGGAGAAGAAAAGACCGAGTGGAGATTTGATAACCCTCTTTAAATACCTGAAGGATGGCTATTGTAGGATAGAGCTACACCATCCTCTATGGCTGCAGGGATCAGACATAGAATGGTCTTAAATTGTAACAAAGGAAATTTAGGTTGTATATTAGGAAGAACTTTGTAACCATGAGCATAGTTAAGCATTGCACTGGCTTACTCGGAGGCTGTGGAATCTCCATCCCTGGACGTTTTTAAGAGCAGATTAGACAGATGCTTGACTGGGATGGTTTAGTCAGGGATAATGTTGTGAGGATTGGATGACCTCCTGAGGTCCCTTCCACCCCTACTATTCTATGATTCTAGCATATTTTCTGACAGCAGAAAAATGAAAGTTCCTGTAGTGATAGCGGCCTAGAAGTTAGAAATGAGTTTGACATGTGGATAATGGCAGCAATAAATCCAGTCTAGTTTTGAGTTGCATAACCAGAATCATTTCTTCACATAGAAAAACATACATTAGCTCCCACTTTTATTTTGTTTGATTATAGCAACCTAGGTAAACTAGTCTGTTATGCCACCAAGGATACAATTCAGTTCATTTGGACAATAATAAATGTCATCCGTCATTGCAAAATATTCCAAGTGGTACTATAATCCAGATCTGTAGGAATTATTTTACCTATCCCTAAAATGCAGCCATGTCTGTGGTAGGTCAGTTTAGGAAAGTAATTATGCCATGGCCATCTGCAATAGTAGGGGACCAGACTCTGAGTCAGGTAAGATGTTCACTATATGTGTATTATACGTGTGTGTATTTTGTATTGGCTCTATGTGTAGTGTATAGAATTAAAGCTACTCAGAAGTAGACATATGACTAGCATCTCATTGAGATTGTCCTTTGGTTGGTTCAAGCTGTAGAAATGCATTTATTTGGAACAGAAAATATTAGAATTCTACCTTCCATGTTAGCAGAAAGGTTTAAACAGCCATCAGCTGCAGAGCTGTGATGACTGTAAAGTCCTAGGTTTAATGAAATTTTAAATTCCACTTCAGGCATGGTAGCTGCTGTGACTAAGGAAATACTACTGAGGATTTCTGCATGGCAAGTAGCCTGCAATTCCTACGCTGACCACTTGCAAAAGCGTTTGTTATTCAGAGCAATATGTGAGAGCGGAGTGGAATATGGGAGGTGCTAGGCTGTAAAATCAGAATGTACTATCCAAGGCAAACCAAACTTTTTGTAAAAGTGTTTTCACATTTCCCAATAAAACTCTATGGCATAGTTAAATTGATTTACAAAATAGCTTTGTAATGGAAATGTGTTTGATTTTAAAACCAACTCATTCTGTTGTATTCTTGCAAATCAGAGGTGGTATGAACCCTCATTAAGACTATAAGTAATCGATCAAAACAATAGTGCTTCTATAATAGAAGCTGTTGGTAGCATTGTGCTAAAATACAGAATAGCAGCGGGTTCTGGAGCCTTAAGAAGAATGTAACAACAGCAGGTCTGGGCTGTTTTGCAACTTCAAAAAACTGTTGAAGTTAACTTAAAGATGCATCTGTGAGAGCACTAGTTGGATTCTCACTTACTACTTCCACCCCACAGCCTGCTTTGAGGACTTAACATCAGCCTGTAACTTTCCCACCTGCTGATGCCTTTTCTGACAGCAGAGTTATTCCTTCTGTCCATGCACAAGTGGGTGTCCATTAACTTCATTTTGTATACCCCCATGATACTCTTGTCCATTATTCAATTGCTTACAACACACCACTGATACTGGACTGAATTGTTTATTTCCCATAGTTTTCTGTTCTTACCTCATGTGGCCACGTTTGGTTGAGAATCGGAACATACCTAGAATCAGACAGATGTCTAGCTTTGGGTGCAATCACTTTTTGTGCTGCATCATACAAGCAGGTGCATTTTCAAATGGCTTCAGCTTCTCGTTTTTAATCATCATCATTTTGAATACTTTGTTCATGGTTTCACATCAGTGGTTCCCCCCCCCCCCGTGTTCAAATATTGAAATACTTCTGAAAAGCCACTTGTGTATATTAACAATTTGCTTGTAATTTATCTGTTGCTAATGTAACTTGTTGATACTTATTGCCTATTTGTGTTTTCTTTACATTCTTACCAATTATTTAATCAACTCTGTCCACAATCTATCAATAGTACTGGTAAGAAAAAATTCCAAAAATCCTGTGTCATAATAATATATTGTTGATAAAACTCTGGCTTGTTATTAAGTACAACTATAATCCAGAAAGCCATCCCAGCAAGAACAGTCATGAGAACATATGAGGTTGTTCAGATTCAAGAACGATGGGAACCATGTAGAAATATTTTTATATATCTGAAATATGGGGGGTTTGTTTTGTTTTGTTTTTTTCATTTTCTATTGGCCTGAACTATTAAGTATAGTTACTTGCTTCTGTTCTTGATATCTGCTTGATGTCAAAGATACCCCAAAATCTTATCAAACACAAATATTCAATCAGCAATGCTTCCAACAAAGGGTGACACATCAGGCAATGATTAACTTTTTAAAAGCACAAATCAGCATGGCTCATACCTTACCATTACAGCAATTGTTTCATACTATGTTTCATACCATAAAGCTGACTTTCCATTAATCCATTTATTACATACAGCTGACTTCCTTAGAAGTTTTCCAAACAACAAACTATATCTGTATGCTTTCTTGAAGTCTCCTCTATAATATTTTCTGAATTATATATTGCACATTGCAGGGTTTAAGATATCTACAGTGAACAGTGAGGTAGTTATTGCATGATACGAATAAAGTAAATAAAGGTAAGGAGGCTGTATCCAATAAGATTTAATGCTACATATTCCCCCAAGTTAAATCCAGTACCCACAGCTTAAAGTGCCCAGTTCCCTAACGCATAGGAAGATTCAGGAATACAGATTGTAGCATGTTGGTCTACAGGCAAAAGGAATCAGAACTCGTGGTAGAGGGGATATCTTTTATTAGACCAACTAGATATTTGCAAAAAAAAAAGTCTTCATTTGCAAGCTTTTGGTCATACACACTCTTCAGGCATAGGAGAATGCAAAGATTGTAAAATTTATCCTAGGTGGAAATGAAAATTCATATTTCAGAGGAGAGCTGAAGGTGTTGTAAGATCTGGTTGGAAGAGTACATTTTGTGCCAATTAGGCTCAGATAAAAGTCAGAGCAGTCTATTTATCTCAAAGTTGTCTTGTGGCAAGCAGGATGTTGAATTATGTTTCCTTCTGGTTATGATAATTCATATTTCACAGGAGGATGGGGTGATAGGATGGGGTGATGGAATGCTCTCCTGGGCAAGGAATTTCTCTTGTGTTGAGGCAGCTTTGTGCTCTGTGAACAGGCAAATTTAGTTTGAAGAAAAAAAAAAAAGGCAGGAGCAAGGGTGTCAGCTTACAAGGTTCCAGGTATTGAATTTATTTTCCTTCTTGTAAAATTATGAAGTTTTCATTTGAAAAATGGCTAAATTTGATATCTTCCATGTTTCAGGGATGCAGGTTGTAGCCATGTTGGTCTACAGGCAAAAGGAATCGGAATGCATGGCAGAGGTGATATCTTTTATTAGACCAACTAGATATTTGCAACAAAATTCTTTAGATGCAAGCTTGCAGGCACACACATCCTTCTTCAGACATAGGAGAATCAGAAAGCTGACAGCCTGAGTGGAGAGGCACCTAGAACTACCAGATCATAACTCATAAGGGCAGGGCTGTAGCTGAACATCCACACCTTTCTGAAGCTTAGCAACATAGAATCATAGAAAATTGGGGTTGGAAGGCACCTCAGGAAGTCATCTAATTCAGCTCCCTACTCAAAGCAGAACAGTCCTCAACTACATCATCCTATGCAAGCCTCTGTCTAGCCGGGTCTTGAAAACCTCCAAGGATGGAAGTGAAACAAGACTATAGGGATGTACCTATACATATGTGGGATCCAAAGCCTCAAGCTCTATATTTTTTTTTAAATATAGGGTAGAACTGTTTTCCTTATAAAACCCAACTGGAAGAGATGGAGATGGTGCTTGCCTTAGAAAGTTATTGAGCTAATTTTGTTAGCTTGAGGAGTCCAATCCACTTCTAGGAGAGTACCTTAAATGCCAGCATGCACACAAAACTGGGCTTAGGCCCTCCCCCTCTGCCCCCCCCCCCAACATTTCTTCGAACCTGGGCTTCTGTGAGGAAAGGGATGCAAGATCCATGGGAACTTTCCCAAAGAAAGAGCAAGAGAAGCCTGACTCTTTAGCCCAGTAGTTAAGGAATCAGGTGGGAAGGAAGAGTCCTGGGTTTTTGGACCCTTCTCTTGGGATTATTCTTGTTGTATCCACTGTTTAATAGGAGGCATTTAAATGGTGATGGAAGGCAGGGTACGGAAACCAGCATTTCCTTTTCTCAAGTGATATATGAAATGCTAGACTACAGGCTCTGTTTTGCTTACCTGCAAAACTGGTCCCATGGCTTGTATTCTTTTGTGTCTAGTAGCTCTGTTTCAACAGGAGGGTGCCCTCATTAAGCCTATCCTATACCCTGGTAATTGGGGAAAACTCCTGGGGAGTGGGAAAGGTGGGTTTGATTTCATTCAGACTGAGAAGGCTATATAATTCAGTCTGGAACTTCATCAGGAAGTAGTCTAACTGCTAGGTCAGTGGTGCTCAACCTTCTAGTCCTGTGGGTGGGATGAGCTGATCTGGGCTGGATCCCATGCACCAAATCTGGCTGTGCACTGGATGTCATGCCAGGATGTGGGCAGACAAGTCTGGGGCCTCTCAGGAAACAGGCACTGACCTGGGTCAGGATTCAGAGGCTGAACCAGGTCAGCAAACAGAAGTTCAATCAGAAAGCAAGATCTAAGAGCAAGTTAAGTCAGGAAGAAGGGAGATCAAACAGAGAGCAAAGCCAAGGAGTAAGTGAGAGGGAACAGCAAAGCAGTCTTAAATCAAACTGAACCCTGTTGTCCAGACACTTCCTGTTCTGGGTCAGCCCACCCTACCATCTTAGCAGCCTGGAGGATATCAAGTCAGTCTGCTTTTGAACCGCCCATCACCACCAGCTCCACATACTTGTGGTCCACACCCTCCACTATCTTGTCCTCGTGTCCTGCCCAGACACACTCAGCAAGGACTAGGATCCCTGATGGATAAGTCTGTATTCTACTTTGATCCCATGAGCCCCCAGGGACCTCAGCTGGCAGCTCCTTCATGAAGCCATTGCCCTGGCTGTGTATCTGGCAGACTTTACAGATGTCCCCGACACTTGTCCCTTCTCTAAGCAGATGGACACCCTAGTGCATGCCCACTTAGAATAGGCCTGGCTGCAGCCCCTTCACCACCTCCTCTAAAACTTCTTGCTGATATTCCCCCTCACCCGCTTATTTATGCACTCCCCATTTGTGGCCCCACCAAGTCCCAGGGCCTCTTGGTCAACCTCCTTCTGGCCCTATTGAGCTAGCCATCTATCTCATCTGGAAGGAGGATCTGGCCGGGAGGACCCCCAGAGACTGGAGGTCCCCTTTCCTGTCCCTTTCACTGGGCAATGTCCGCTCCTTCCTTAGACTCATTTGAGGGCCAGTGGGCACTGTCTGGTGTGCTCTGCTTCATGTGTCCCTCCCCTTGGTGCATTCATTTTAAACTTATAACATCAATCTCATCCTTGTTATATTTTGATTTGTCACAAGGAATCATCTGTTGCTTACCCAATGGCCTCCCTTCTAAGGGAAGATTGAAGTGTTTCTTAGTGGGCATTGTCCCATGGTCCCTTAAGCAAGAAATAGGCCTGTTATGGGTCACAAGTCTATATGGGGGTAGTTGGCAACAATATGTAGCACTGCCTGACAGGTTTGTCCATTTTTAAGAGTCCTAGGCTAAAGCTGCAAAAGTGTAGTTAAAGCAGAAGGCCTCAAAAGACTGTGTCAGTGACCATAATATTAACTTTTGCAGATGCAGAAACTAACTGGGTCAGCAAAGTAAAGGAAGTCATCCATTGTATTTAACTAGACACAATCAAACAAAGTGCAAGGATAAGGAAGAACTATACCTCAAATAGTCTAAACAGTGATTCCTCACCTTTTGTTTCCTCTGGACTAGTATGGAAGTGGGACAGGGTGTACAGCGCTGGCTACCCCACCCCCCAGCTTAAACCCTGCATGCCCCAGAAGCCATTTGCCCAGGCAGACAGATGGGGGTCCAAGTGGGGGACTCATGCTATGACCCAGCAGCCAGCCCTTCGTGGCCCAGTACCAGGCCATGGCCCAGTGGTTGGGAACCTCTGGAATACCACTTTATCTTTAAAATATTAGTAGTAATTAATGTAACCAAATGAATTGAATGTTATTTTGCTATAATAGATGCATCTTTGTTAGACTGCTTAGATAAACTGTGAAAACAAAGCAGCCCTATCAGACCATAAACTAAGATGAAGAAGTAACAGACCAGTGTTCCAGCACAATTGGAAGGGAAAGGACTTAAGGAATCTTCCCTTCTGCTCCTTTTGCTTTTTCAAGGATACAAATCTGCATAAATTGACACCTTCCAGGTCTACAATAAATCTAGTTTAATCTGGTTCTAAATGTTTCAGTGACACAAAGAAATAATTAAATAAAACCAATCGGAGATCATTCATTAGAATACTGGGACCAGCCATCTATAAATATTGGGCAGAGGCTAGAAGGAAATTTGGACTTCTGCATTTCAATTTCTCCAGAGCTCAGTGAATGAACTGAAGTCCACAGGGGAATAAAGAAGCCTGGCCAGTGCACCTGCTTCTTCCCTGAATCTGTGGCTTCATAAGTATTTTCTTCATTGATCCAAATAAACCTTCACTATTGCATATCCGAATAAAGCTTCTGAGTTGTGATTAGAATCCTTTCACCCAGAGTTAAAATTGTAGTGTAACAAAGTAGATCGGCTAACCCCCTGCTGACCCTGGCCAGCCACTCCAGTGACAGGGTGTAGGCAGACAGTGAGGCCCTCCTTGGAGGCCTTAGGCCAGTCTTGACCAGCATGGGTGACTAGCCACAGGGTGACAGTCCTGGATGAGTGGCAGGCCATGCACTAGAACCAGTTTTCAAACCCCACACACTGGATTCAGCAATGGAATGTGGCCCTGTGCTGGCCCCACTGTATGCTGGCATGATTTGTCCTGCAGGGTCATGTCTTCAGGCCTGTGGGGCTCCTGCCTTATTGGCATGATAGGTCTGCTCAAAGTATTTGGAGCTTTGGGTCTCCCTAGGAACTTGGCTGCCTTCCACCTATTTTCATATTTCAGTGGGGCTTTGGTGGGAGTACATGCTCCCACTTCTCTGGCTAAGGCTGTTTTAGGCACATGCAGAATTCCAATTTTCAGTGCTAAGGGAACTTTTAGGCTGAAGCAAGGATGTGCCTAGACCAGTGGTTCTCAACATTTTAGGCTCAAGGCACCACTTGGAAAACCTAGACAGTTGTAGATGTTCCCAGCATTAAGCAGTCACTGATCAGGTGTTTTGTTTTGAATATTGAATTGGGTTTCATAGAGGAATCAGACCCACATGTTTTAGGAAATCTCTCTAAGTGGCCTTTATTTAAGACTGAAAGAGCCTGAACTTGACCAAGCACTAAACTGTACTGCCTTGGGGGAACAGGTAGTAAAATATCTTCCAGACCTACAAGAACACTGAGGCTTCCTTGTAGCTCTGCTGTGCACTGGGAAGAGCAGAGGCTTGTGACTCACCTCACCCACGTATAGCTAGGTGGAGAGAGAAGTAGAGTCAGTGAGAGAGAAGTAGGGACAGACTCTAAAATCCCAATTGGTTCTATAGAAGAGAATTATCAACCAGTCAGATCCAAGCAGAGCTGGCTATACCACCAATAGCTTTAATAAAATCAATGAATACTACTTACACTGACTGAAGAGACTATTGACTATGGGAAAATCAACTTGCTTTTATACTTAAAGAAACAGCCAAATAGAACAACTCTCCCCCGCCCCCCTCCATGCACACACATACACTCACAAACACACACTGTAACAGTGATATGTGACCATTTGAATTCAGCTCAGAGTCCCAAATGGTGCTTTCCCCATCCCACCACTAAAAACCTATTTCTAAACTATTGTGTACTCACACAGGGCATTCTAAAGCAGTATAGCGCAACAGAGTATCATCAATGTTACAACTATCACTGATAACAAGGTTACATCTATGGATTACTGTAATACATCCAGGTCTTCCAGGCAGTATCCAAATGCACATAATGTTGCTGAATGCTAAATTTCGTAGCTGGATCTCTGATTCAGCTGAAGGATAAGTCAAATCTTTTGTACAGGCAATTTGTTATTGCCTATATATCTGAAAGGGCTTAATAATAGCTTATTCTTGAAAAGGTGATTGTCACTTTATACTCACCAAAATTACTCTGATTATTTCTGATGGCAACACATTTAATAATCATATCCATTTCTATGCAAATTCTTTCTTTTGGAGATCTGTTCGGATACTGTATGCAGATGTAAATTTTGAGACTCCTTGCAAGTTGGTAGAACATTAGTGAATCAAAAGTTAATTGTGGAATTTTCTGTTTTCATTTCAACACTTTCACTTACCATAAGCCTTAGAAATCCATAGGCCATAAGCTCTACACCCTTGGCTGGATTTCGACTGATATGAATAGAAATTATGGCTGTAGACTGGGAGGCAGTTTACAGTCTATTGTGGAAAGATTAGAGCTACTGGGGCTCCATGAAGAGATCCTATCTACTGTATTTTATGAAAAATACTAACATTCAGATCCCTTCCTACTGCCTACTTTTTCTGCAGTGGGCCAAATATTTCACATGATATTTACCATGTCTACCAGGTCTCCAAGAAAAGGGTTTAATGCAGATCTCAACAAATTTCACTGTGGTCTTTCTACTGATTTTAATGGAATGTGAATGGAATCCCAAATATGTAGGTCCAAACTCTCCAAATAGGTCCAGTGATAAAAATCTTATTACTATAATCCCATCCACCTATTATTTTTCCCCAACCTACTACTTTAAGTGCTAATACAACAAAGGTTTGGATTTTGATTAATTTTGCTCATTCTAAATAGTTCTAATGAGGTTGAGTGCTGTTGCTCTTTCTAAAATTTAAGTTCTTGAATGTTTAGGACTATAGTACACATCCACATACATAAGGGGAGACATCATGAGTTATTTACTGCCATAGTAAATATGGATTTCTAAGCCCTGGAATTCAAGAGGGTGGATTTCAATGAGGTAAGCAGAATAGTCGAGGAGGCACTGAGGTCCCAGAGGGAAGGGGAGTCGGGTGTCCAGGAAGAGACGTCATTCCTTAAGGAGAGGATCCTCAAAGCCCAAAGGGAGGTAATCCCAATGTGGATCAAAGGGGGCAAGAGGGTGCAAGAGCCCCCATGGCTCACCAAAAGCATACAGAAATGTCTCCTATGTAAAACGGTGGCGTACACCCAATGGAAGGGAGGGGCCATCACCAGGGAGGACTATACCTCGGTTGCTCGGGGCTGTAGGGGGGTGGTCAGGAAGGCCAAGGCAGAGATGGAACAGGGACTAGCTACCCAGATCAAGGACAACGAGAAGTCCTTTTTTAAATACATAGCGGGTAAAAAGAAGGTACTGGGTAATGTGGGGCCTCTGCAGGACATGCTAGAAAATCTTGTCATCGCACCAGACAGCAAAGCTAACCTATTTAACAATTTCTTTGCCTACATGTTTCTGAGCAGGGTCACCCCCCCCCCCCACCGGGACCCCTGTAGGTCCCAGGGGAGTACACCCAGGCCTAGGGTCAGTGAGGACATAGTCAGGGAAATTCTGGAGGGACTGGACATATTTAAATCAGCAGGTCCTGATGATCTCCACCCCAGGGTGCTGAGGGAATTAGCAAAGGTCATTGTGGGACCCCTAGCACGGCTTTACGAGCACTCATGTTGCTCTGGCATGGTGCCAGAGGACTGGAAAAGGGCCAATGTGGTTCCCATTTTCAAAAAAGGGAGGAAGGAGGACCCAGGAAACTATAGGCCAGTCAGTCTTACCTCGGTCTTGGGTAAGCTTTTTGAGAGAATTATCCTGGCACATGTCTGCAAGGGGCCAGCAGGAGAGATTATGCTTAGGGGCAACCAACATGGGTTCATTAGAGGCAGGTCCTGTCAGACCAACCTGGTGGCCTTCTTGGCTGGAGGGCTGCACCCAGAGAGTGGTGGTGGATGGGTCATTTTCGACCTGGAGGTATGTGGGCAGTGGGGTTCTGCAGGGCTCGGTCCTTGGGCCTGCACTGTTCAATATCTTCATCAGTGACTTGGACGAGGGTGTAAAAAGCACCCTGTTCAAATTCGCAGATGACACTAAGATGTGGGGAGAAGTGGGCATGCTAGAAGGGAGGAATAGGCTGCAATTGGACCTGGACAGGTTACAGGGGTAGGCAGATGAGAACAGGATGGGTTTGAACACTGACAAGTGCAAGGTACTTCACCTGGGGAGGAAGAACCAGCAGCATACCTACAGGATGGGGAACTCTCTTCTCGTCAGCGCAGAGGCAGAAAAGGATCTTGGAGTCATTATTGATGCCAGAATGAACATGGGCCGACAGTGTGGGGAAGCCATCAGGAAGGCCAACCGTACCTTGTCATGCATCCACAGATGCATCTCAAGCAGGTCCAAGGAGGTGATCCTCCCCCTCTATGCACCACTGGTCAGGCCACAGTTGGAGTACTGAATCCAGTTCTGGGCGCCGCACTTCAGGAGAGATGTGGACAACATGGAGAGGGTCCAGAGGAGGGCCACCTGCATGATCAGGGGGCAGCAGGGCAGGCCCTACAAGGAGAGGTTAAGGGACCTGAACCTGTTCAGCCTCCACAAGAGAAGGCTGAGGGGAATCTAGTGGCCATTTACAAACTGGTCAGAGGGGACCAGCAGGCATTGGGGGAGTCCCTGTTCCCCCGAGCACTCCCAGGAGTGACAAGAAATAACTGTCACAAGCTGGCAGAGGGTAGATTCAGACTAGACATCAGGAGGCGCTACTTCACTATCAGGGTGGCTAGGATCTGGAACCAACTTCCAATAGAAGTGATGCTGGCTCCTACCCTGGGGGTCTTTAAGAGGAAGCTAGATGAACACCTCGCCAGTACTCTTTCCTGCCATGGCAGGGGGTCAGACTTGATGATCTGCTCAGGTCCCTTCCGACCCTACCAACTATGAAACAGTAATTTACTGTAAAATCTTGGAGTGGAATTTGGTCCTGACCAAAAATGACCATAATATAAGCATTTAACCTTTAATATGAAAGGTTCACAAAAATCAACGCATCCCATGCTTAGGCGGCAGCAGTAGGGGTGGTAGTGTGGAGTTGTACCCCTCACTGTTGCTGTGCATGCAGGGGATGCAGTGGCAAGGAGATCCCTGTGCAACCCCGCTTTTCCCTATTGTGCTGGGTTGTGACTGCCCCCACCCTGCACACAGATCTGTGGGCACAGGTCCCCCCCTGCACCCTTGGGAGTTTGAACAGCAGGGGTGAGCCACCCCCCCCACCAAGCCTGCAGCCAGGTTGGTAGTAGGCGGGGAGTTGGGCTTCGCTGTACTGAAGCAGCCACAGACACCTGCTGGGGGCAGGTGGCTGCAAACCTAGGTCCCTGGCCCTGTAGCCCTGGTGGCTGGGAGGCAGGGGGCTGTGGGTGGGGGATGAGGGACATGATGAGGTCTGTGGAGGGCTGTGGGTGGGGGTCAAGGGGCACAAGCAGGGCTAGAAGGGCTGTGGGGATGGAATTTAGGGCTTTCAATTTAATCATGGATTTGGGGGGGTTTATCAAGGAGTTTGCAAATTTTATCAGGGAATTTGCAATTTTATTTTTTTTATCAGGGAAACCAGGATCCCTTGAGATCATGTAGCATGGCTATAGAATAAAATGCAAGGCTTCCAAATCACTTTCACTCATTTGTATGACACATCTGGCATATTACAAGACATTTTTATGCAATGTGACTGTCTTTCCAGCTTCAAAATTAGTTTAATATCTTAGTTCCTCATTTGCATCTGTTATATATTTAATTATTTTTATTTGCATTCAGCAAGCATTCTCAGACTGTGAAGTTAGCTTCCCTGGTGGGGCTCTGATCTCTTCCGGAGGAAGCTCAAACAAGCCTAGTAAAAACACAAAAAAATACACATTTTGTTTCTCTTTTTTCCCCTACTTAGGAGTCAGTAAAAACAAGAATTATTTAATCTATGCTGAATATAATAGGCAGTTCTGTTTTTGCTGAATTCTAAACAGAAACAAGCCAGCAAAGCAAGAAATAACAGCAGACTGCTATGTCCAAATGTTCTAAAAGTATCATTAAAATGCACCTCTTCCAAAGTATTAAAAGAAATAACTCCATATAGTCACATATATTTATCTTAGCAGTTAAAAGAAATAATAGAAAGATAGTTTTCATTTGTAAGTAATTGTTTGTAAGAAAAACTTGGTTGCAGATCTACAATGGGACTTTAGGCATACAGCTTCTGGAATGAAGTCGATACCACCCATTTGGACATAGCCAGCGTAATGGTTGGAGAAAAAGAGGGAAGTTGGTGTGGCTGAAACCCCATTTCTCTCCAGAAAGTAGATACCAGATACCTATGTATCCCTGTCCTTATAGAAGGCATGGAAAAGGCTCCCCACTCTGGACTTGTTTGGTTTGTATCATTTCCTCCTCAAAGGCACTTCTACATGGGATATTTACTGTGCAGTTGACTAATTAGCTGCATAGTCTTGGCATCTACATGTGTGCCCCTATTAGGCTGGAGTAAACTAATTAGCTCTATAGCAGGCTCTGGAGTAAAACATTCTATGCAGCAGCTCATCTATAGGGCTGGCTGGGGCATGAGGGTGCCTCACTGTGGGGACTGCCCACCAGCTAGCCCTGCACTGTCCTGCCCCAGGCAGTCCCCCAGTTGAATTCCTGGCTCAACCTTCCACAGCAGGTTGAGCCAGGAAGAACAGCCTTGGGCTGCCAGGCTGAGCCCCAGGGCCCTTGCCAGCTGAGGCTGCTGCAACCCAGCTCCACATGCTGCACACAAATAAAATGCAGAGTTTATTGCTCTGGAGTTAATTGTTCCTGGGTGCGTGTTCAAACAGCTCCACAGTTTATTCATGCACAGTAATAGCACTTTTAGATGTGCCCAAACACTAGAATATCCTGGATTTGCAAAAACTCTGTAATGTTCAAACATTTTAATAGTTAGCATTATTAAATGCTCCTCAAAGCCCTCACTATTCTTAGTCACTTCATGGTGAATGAAAACCAAACAGGAAATCCAGTTCTATGCATGCAAGATAAAATCCAGCTTCCACAACAATCTACAGAACAAATCACTATCTTAGGGGTGAAGATGATGGGGGCATGGGAACTTACTGAGTTATGCCTACATGAAGATTCGAGTCAGAACAAATGTCCCTTTTCTTCTTTTGTATATAGTTTTAAAAACCCAAACAACCAATCCCCCTCCCTCCCCCCACAAAAAAAAAACAAACAAAAACCCAGGGTGAATTTAAGATGTACACATCCTCTGATAATACAAAACAATAGAGCAGTTTTCGTGTCATTACATTGCCTCTCACCAAGTGTTAAACAAGTTCTTTTTAGTTTTTGATACTTGCACTGAATGTTATTTATAACTTTTACCGTGTTGGGTTGCTTTACATATGCTGTTATAGCAGCATACTAACTCAAATTTAATAAACCATTAGAAAAATTCTATACCTAAACCTGAAACTTCTAAAGCTGTATCAGGTATTATACAGTATCATTACAGCTTGGATTTTGAGAATAATATTTATCTTAATTTGAGATTAAATGAAAAAAACTTTTTTTGAGATCTTGAGTTAAGCATGTATTACATTTTTGATGGAAAAAATAATTCAAATTCTAATGTAGTAACATTTGCCTTTCTGAAACTATTTTCCTTATACTCTTTATACACATGCATTTAAAAAAAAATGAGAGCCATACAAAATCTACATTATCAAAAAAAAAAATTCTACATGTTTTAAGAAGACTAAATTTTGCTCATATTTTCCTGAAAAAATCAATACTAGCTATAGGCCATCTTGGAAAATCTCAGCTAGTGAGAATTTTTTGAAAATGTTCTAAGTAATTATAGTAGAATTGAATTTTGTCATTTAATTCTTAATTGTAGTATCTACTGAACCTATTGTAATAAAAAAACAAACAAAAAACTGCTAATATAATGTTCTGGTACCTTTCAGTACTTCTTAATTACATTTTAACTATTTCTGTACTATTAAACTCTTAAAAATAAAACCACTTGCTGATATATTTGAAGTATTTCTAGACTGACATCTCAAAAGTGAGTGCTGCATATTGCAGAGATAACTAGTTCCAGTTTTAGTAGTAGTCTAGCCACAACTGCACAGACAGGTGCTAGCTAATTTACTCAAGTTTTCAGCGGCGTTACCATGTTGAGTTTTTTGTCTAAACTACCACTGGTGCCTAGATTAGCTAGCCACTTATAGCTATCTGGTAGCTTACAAAACATGTATCAATATCCCCTAAGACAGTTATATTATATACTGATAGTTACCGTTGAATATACCTTAGTATTATTAATCTATGAAAATACATTGGGCATAAACATAACTTGGTGCATTCCACTTCATACAGTAGTTAAAATCATTGTTTGCTGCAGGTCATTAAGAAACTAGTAAACAAAATACTTAAGAATGATGTTAACGTAAATTTTCCATGACAGCAGTCACTGGTATCCTGCTGACAAATGATAATGTCATTGCAACATGTCCTTAGAGCACAATAATTACTGCTATATTCATGAGTATATGTGGCTGGAAGTTTACCTGATTTGAATATGAAAAGCTTCTGGTAAAGTTCACACATGCTCTGTGTGTTAGGTGCACATGGTACATGAATGTTAATGTAAACCTCCTGAAGAAATAACTTGGCTTTTACTGACCTGGGCATTATACTGTGCATTTTCCCCACAACACAAGATCCTTCCTCGAGGGCTACACCATACCTCTGCTATTAAAGTATTGCTTTAGGTCTTTATCTTACAAAAAATGCAAGAAGACGGAAGTGTTTAAGGGAGCAAAGTGCACTACCTGCAAAGAACTGCAGTCATCTTTAATGATGCTTCATAAGAACTTACTTGTGCAATACAGCCCTTTGTTTAAAAAAGGAATGCTAGTTAATCTGAGTACTTGTGAGGAAGCATGTTTTTGATTTAAAGCATGATTGCATTTTAAGCTGTCTCTCAGACCTTTTAAATTAACTGAAAGGAGCACATCTGGCTTTCAGTAGTTTTTAGATGTGATTGACTATCATTAGACATGATTATTTAACACATTTAGATAACTCAGATGTATTCAAGTCAAGTCAGGAAGGCTGCATGAAATTTGCTCTAGACCACTTAACAAAGAACCCCAAAGCACTGGCAATGATTTTTGAGGAAGAACAGAGGATTAGGGAGATCCTGAAAAATTCCAAAATGCTTGTCATTAAAGGGAAGTTCCTGGAAATGATGGATCACTTAAAGTTTAACTTTGATTCTCAGATTGAGCAAAATATTAAAGGATTGGTTAAAAAATACCTAGAATGAAAATAGTCAATACTAATAGCTCAGGAACAAATTGTCAAACCAATCTAATTTTATCCTTTGACAGGATAGCTGACCTAGTGGATCAGATAATAGCAGTCAATGGGCGCATCTACACATGCACTTTAATGTGCATTACTCTATTTTAATACACATTAAAGCATCACAAAAAAACTTGGGCTCCTATACATGTGCAGTGAGGCTGCTCTGATACTAATTACAGCATGTCAGAACAGGCTCAATTGATCTAGTCTGCTGGAAGGTAGTCATTTACTACACTCCAGCAGACTCCAGCATCTTCTATATCAGCATCCCCACACTGGAAAATGGCAGTGGGGGTGCTTTAACTAAAGCTTGTTCAAGCTTTCGTTAAAGTGCCCCCATCTCCATTTTTCAGCATAGGGATGCTGATATGTGAGACACTCCGGGTGCTTTAATTAAAGCAGCTCTCAGAAATGCTCTAATTAAAGTGCCCCCCCCCCGCCCCGCTTTCTTCTGGAGCACATGTACAAACTCCCCATGTGCTTTCGCTAATGCATGTTAAAATAGGATAATGCACCTTTTTCTAGTACCTCACAATGATGGTACTAAATTTAATGCACATTAGCAAAAATACATTAATGAACATGTAGATGCACCCATTTATCTGACCTATCCTGATTCTTTTAAGACTTCTGACACTGTTCCACACAATGTGTTCTTAACCAAAATAGTGGAATAGATTAAATCAACATAAAATTGGTGCACAACTCATTGAAAATATTCTCTTAATGGGTTGCTATTAATAAATCATTATCAAAATGGGTTAGCATTTCAAGAGGGCGCCTGTCTAGGGCCAACTGTACCAGCCTGATTTTTGTTGTTGTTTTTATTAGTGACTTTAGTGGATGTAATAGTGAGTGTTTTTAAAATTTACGAATGATACTAAGATGAACAATAGGACACAAGCACTGTAGAGAACGGGACCAAAATTCAAAATCTTGATCTTAATAAATAGAGTGCTCAAAATAGGCTATATGTAATTTAATGACAAGTATAAAAGTTCTACATCTGGGCATGGGAGAATATTCACCATTTTATATTTGTGCATTTGGGCACCAGTTCTATCAATTTTCTGAAGGTTGTAGTGGATCAAAAATTAAATATGAGGCCACAATGTGATTCTGTTGAAAAAAAGTAATCTCATCCCTGAAAATAGTAACAGAATATTTATTATATGTTAGATCTGGAAAGGACATATTTCCCAATACTTAGCACAAGTGAGGCCTCAGCTAGCATGCTGCATCTAGTTTTAGGTATCCTGTTTCAGGAAAGATATAGGCAATTAAAACAGAGATGAGAGGATAGCAAAAAGAAAAAGGATTTTAAAAAACATGACCTGTAAGGAAAAGTTGATGGGTTAGGGGTTGTTAAGCCTAGAAAAGAGATAGGTAAAGAAAGACAGAATTTTTTTAATACATAGAAGTTTGTCTATATTGAGGACAGACCAATTGTTTTCTGTAGCCCCTGATGGCAGGACAAGATGAAATTTAGCATTTTTTTAAGAAAAAGATTTTGATTGGATATTAAGAAAAATGTTCTATGTCTTAAGGTAGAAAAGTCCTAGAACAGTTTTAACTTGGATTGAAGAATTGGCTTCCCTGGGATATTTTTAAGAGACTCATCTACACAGGATAACAGGGTCTACTTGATTTGACCTCAACAATCTTTTCAGGTCTCTTCCAGCCCTATGCTTCTGGTAATGGAATTGATATTTAAAAATAGTGTTTTGCTACAGAGGGCTATATTTTTCACCTTTTCTCCAGTAGTATCTTTCCAAATAAGCAGTGTCACTGATTCAGTTGGACAACTTCTAGATTATATTGATACTAAATATGGATAAACAATCTAGTCTATCCAAGGGAAGTTCCCAGGGGTATCAAGAAAACATTTAGAAGAAGAAGAGGCAGTTTGATTAGTAGAAGATCAAGGCCTTTCAAAGGGAACAGTGTTGTTATTATCTGAAGGATGAAGAAAGACGTTCGGGAATAAAGTGGATTACACTGTACCATAAAGTTAATATCAGTGTTCAGTCCTTGGTTCTTGGTATCCAACTAATTTATGATTTTTTTTTGTTCCCACACTGAATATTGGAGGTGTTTTATAAATTTCCCTTGAGCATAAGGATAGTGAGGAAATGGTTGAGCTCCGTCTGGTGTTTGTTTGTCCTGCATACCTTTTTCTGTGATGATTCATTTTGGTGTGTAGTTTCTGTCTAGTTTCATCCACCTACTTACCAGGGGGTATTTCGTGCACTGGATCACATATATCACATTTTGGAAAAGGCATATGGAAGATGCATGGATTCTGATGGGTTCATTGTTGGAGGGTTTTTTATTGTTGTAGCAATGTAGATGTGTTAACAGGTTTTGTATGTATTAAGGCAAGACTGCAGCCGATTTGATAGTTGTTGCAGAGTGGAGAGTTTGCTCTTGATAATGAGCTGGGCAAAGTGAGGGTTGTTTGAAAGCCTGGACTGGAAAGTCTGGGAATCTAGAAAGTTGATATTAGTATAGGACTATTCCAGAGACCATTTTAGTTTTATTCTACATTGACATCAACTTTCTCTATCCCAGTGATGCAGTTGGGATAGAGAAAGTTGAGAAATAACAGATTTCATCCAAAAATTCCTTGCCTCTCTACTAAAGTTGACAAAATTCTACTGTAAATAATGTACCCCCTGATGATAGGAGAGAGGTACAGGTAGAATTATGATTTCAAATTTTGATTCTATCATGCAAAGTAGGTATGGACCATGGGTTGTGGGAGGACAAGACTAGATAAGAGAATTTAGATGCATAAAGCTACATGTTACTGGCAATAAGCTGTACATAAACTACGTTTCAATGAGCTACTTAGTGTATTGTTAAGTACTGTTGATCCTTGGAATATGATTCTGTAAAAACAGAACTTTGAAGTTTCATGGTGGTTGTGCTCCAATTAATTTTCTTGCAAATCTAATTTATTTTAAAGTTAAGAAAATGGTTTTTTTCTAACTGCCATCCTAGCAAACTCTCATCAGCATCAAGAATACAGACTATCTGGAACACAACAAGAAGTCAACAGTGAGCACCAAAGTGAGACTTCAACATACAAAAAAAGAGGTACCGAGAGCAACCAAATGCTGTGTAAATCAGTACTGGACTAAACTCTGAAAAGATAGAGACAGCCTCAGACACAGGAAGCCTTAAAGTCATGCACAATGGCCTGAAGGAAGCTCTAGGCCCTACTGTCAACAAGGTTGCACCTCTCAAATTGTGCAGTGGTGAAACCATTACAGATAGAGGCAAGCAGCTGTCTCATTGGGTTCAACAGTACTCAGAGCTATACTCACAAGAAAGAAACATCACCAGCGAATCACTGGACCAAATGCCAACTCTACAGGTCATGCTGAAATTAGACATGGAGCCCACTGTAAAAGAACTAAGCAAAGCCACTGATTTTCATTATCAATTGGCAAGGCTCCTGGAAAAGATGGCAATCCAGAAGAAATTCTCAAGTGCGGGAAAGGAAAGCCTACTGCTATATCTTCATCAGCTGCTAGTCAAATGCTGGAAAGAGGGTGAGGTACCACAAGACATGTGTGATGCACACATCATCACTTAGTATAAAAATAAAGGAGATAAGGGTGACTGCAACAACTACAGAGGTATCTCACTACTAAGTATAGCAGGAAAAGCTTTTTCAAGGGCATTTGGTGTGCCTACAACAGCTGGCGAGTCGTGTCTACCCCGAATCTCAGGATTCAGGGCCAGAAGATCAAACATAGACATGGATACCATTATTTTCCCAGTGTCAACTTGAAGAAAAATGCAGAGAGCAAAGTCAACCATTGTATATTGCCTTTGTGGATCTAACCAAAGCATTTGACACCATCAACAGAGCAGGCCTACTTGCAGTCCTAGAAAAGATGGGATGCCCAGCAATCCTGTTAAGTCTTATATGTTCCTTCGATGACAACATGAAAGCAACTGTCTAGTTTTGGTCCACTTGGGGCAGCTTCAAGATGAAAATTAGAGTGAAGCAAGAATGTGTCCTTGCCCCTACACTCTTTGGAATCTTTTTCTTCTTAATACTAGGTCCAAGTTTTCATAATTAGATGTGGTCTGAAATGTAAAGTATTTTCCAGGAAAAAAAAATTGCAGACATTTCCAAATGTTTTGCTGAGAAATTAAATGATCTCCCTACCACATCTTCCTCTCCTCCCATTTCTTTCTTTTATTGAAAAACTGGGAAAATTTTATATTACATGTTTGACAAATGGATTATATTTCAAAAAGAGCATTTTTTCATTCAAAATTAAGTTAATTGAAAATTTTCAACTAGTTCTAGTCCCAGTCTCTTGATATTAAGGTTGTCCCTTCTGACCTTCACTGAGCATACTGAGTTCCGTTTCAGTGCAGTTCTTAACAGGGTTTTTGACAGAATTCAGGGATATTTCTTTGTGCCCGGTGAACACTTTTCTCCTTCTATGACCAGGTGTTCAAAAGGGAGGAATATATGGTCTTATCTTCCCTAGTAGTATTAAAATCCCTCTTATAGCCCAGCTGTTGATAACAGTGTGTACAACATTTTATTTAACTCTACAAATAAAATTTTAATATGTAAAAGGCTGATAATAGCCGGTGTCTAGTTTATACTAGGACTCCCAGTGTTGCTATCAGTGGTAAATATGAGTCAATATTAGCAAAATCAGGTATCTTTCTACATTTCCCTGAAGTAAACCAAGCCATAGGGAGCTTCCTTTACAATAAGCTAGCAAACTTTTCTTTTTTTCTCCAATCATCCACTTAAATGATCAAGGAAATTATCCCATTGCTTACATATGGCAACAACAGTCCATGGTTTTGTGACATCTCAAGTGGCTATTGCGTTGTACTGGAGCAGGAAATAAATCCACAAGCAAAAGAACTCCAGCTGGTATATTCAAAGCTGCAGCCCACCTGCTTATATACATAGGCCACATTGCTCCAGTGCTCCCATTGTAGTATTTGAAAAATACTGGAGATCATATAATTTTAAGGTCATGTGGCTCAATTCTGTTCACTCAGCATTTTTTTAATGATGTGATACTGTTGCCACAAATGGAATTATTCCTGTTTATTCCAGAGTAAATTAGAGAAGGATGAGGACTTCCATTTAAACAACCTCAGCAACTGTTGCCCCCTTAATCATTAAGGCCTCCCAAACTATCTGAACTCCTCAGGGAGACAACAAAACATTGAGTGAACACATTCTTTGCCTAAGAAATGGGAGCTGAAAATCTGATGACATCTGGGGCAAAAAATATTTTGTATGCACTTGCCTCTGAACAAAAAAAAAAACCCCTAATGCAAAACACACTTAAATAATTATGTGGTCTGCCTGCTTTTGCATTGAGGGAAGAGAACAAATCAATAAGAACAGAAGTGCAAACACAATAAAGCAATTCTCCTGAAAATTCATTCCATTCTGGAAAGAAAGAAGATGCCTCTGATCTATTAGCAACCACATCAAAGTTGTTGATATCACACTGCAGGGTGCCAAGATATACTAGAGGTATGAATTTAGTCTCCTGGTCTGACAGAACATTGCTTTACCCAGTCCACCAAGGTGGCAATATCTTGGGAAGCCTTTCATGCACAAATGTTGGGAGGCCTTTCATGCACAGAAACACTTGACTACTCTAGTATTGATAACTAAACTCTAAGCTTTCACAGTACATGGGGCAATAGCTGGGGGAGGAGAGAAGAGGAGGGAGATAGTTCACTGTCAGTGTACTAGTGCATCAATGATTTCCAAAATCTTTCTCCCTTAGTGTGTGCAGAAGCAGAGGCAGCAGTTATGTGGGGGCTTATGTGTCAATGGATTCCTTGGTGTTCAGGCAGTTCCCCTCACCCCTTTCTATCCCAGGCTACTTGCAGGGCTCCTTTTCTTCCTGGGTTTCAATCAAAACACTCTTGTACATAATAAAGCTCCACACCTCTAGTCACCTGTTTCTCAGTACTGCTATCAGACTGGTTCTTCTCCATCTAGTCTTAGTATTCATTCACTAGGTAACCCCCAGGAGCCTACCACTCAGTTGCCTATCCTCTGAGCACAGGATGAAGGAAGGGTGTGGAAAGGATAGGCATTTGAAAAGGGACATTGAAGGAAGAGTGTTGTGGTTGCTGTTACAGACAAGGGTACCCAGCATAGTATTATCAAGGTATCACACTTTGAGAGATTCCCTGTAGCTGATCCATGGTTGCACAGTACCTCTAATGATGCTGCTAAATCAGGGTGGGCAAAATACAGCCTGCCAAGGGATTCTGTCTGGCCTGAGGTGGGCCCCTCAGCCCTGCCTGGCCCAGACTCAGGGGGCAGCCAATGTCATGGTGCGAGCAGTTGGTCTTGCTGCCCCTGGGCATCCAATGGGGCTGGTGCAGTGCAGCAGGTGGAGTCACTTTCCAGCAGTCCCTGCAGCAGTGGCTCCTTCCAGCTGCTGCTGCTATAACCGTGTTGCCACTGCTGGACCCAGCCCTGCTGTCCAGACACCCCGGCCCATTGACCTGACACCCATTGCCAGGGGCACTGGGCAGGGTGAGCAGGTGGGGTCTCCATGTAAATCAATGTGGAACCTGTGCAGTCAGAGCATGCTCAGCCAAGTGGATGGAATGAGGCCCTGAGTGAGTAGGGAGCAGCATCCAGGAGTGGGACAGGCAGGTGGGGCTGGGGGCAGGGTTGGGATCAGGATTGTAAGGCAGTGACAGCTTGGGCCCAGGACCCAGGGAAGAGACATGAGCCACTGCCTGCACATCCCTGCAACGGGTGCCAGTTCCACAGGTATGGGCACGGAAGGAGCCCCATGCTGTCACTCTCCCCCACCCCCCATGACCCCAATCCCTGGCCATGCTTGACTGTCCCACTCCTGGATACTGCTCCCCAAAGGCCTGCAGCCCCATCCCATCCATCTGGCCAAGAGTGCCCTGCCCACGTGAGTTCTGGGACAGCCTCCATGGTGATACCGGGATTGCCGGATGGTGACAATGTAGGGGAGAACTCCAGGGCAGAGCCACTTAGAATCATTGAACATGAGGGTTGGAAGGGACCTCAAGAGGTCATCTAATCCAACCTCCAGCTCAAAGCAGGACCATCCCCAAGTAGATCATCCCAGCTAGGGCTTTGTCTAGATGGGTCTTAAAAACCACAACTTCTCTAGGTAACTTTTTCCAGTATTTTACTACCCTCCTAGTGAGAAAATTCTTCTTAATATCTAACCTAAATTTCCCTTGCTGTAACTTGAGACCGTTGCTCCTTGTTCTGTCATCTGCCACCACTGAGAAGAGTCTAGTTCCATCCTCTTTCGAACCCCCCTACAGGTAGTTGAAGGCTGCTATTGAATCCCCTCTCAGTCTTCTCTTCCCTAGACTAAATAAGAACAGTCCCCTCAGTCTTTCCTCATAAGTCATGTCCCACAGCCCCCTCACCATTTTTATTGCCCTCTGCTGGGCTCTCTCCAATTTGTCCACATCCTTTCTGTAGTGGGGGGCCCAAAACTGGACACAGTACTCCAGATGTGGCCTCACCAGTGCTGAATAGAAGGGGATAATCACTTCCCTTGACCTAATCACCATACTCCTACCAGCATAGCCCAGGATGCTGTTAGCCTTCTTGGTAACAAGGGGAACACTTAAAGAGTGTTGGTAAGCTGCTGTGGCCTGGGGGAGGGTGTGTACTGACCCAGCCTACAACGAGTCACCAAAACTCCCTAAGTAGTCCCCTGGCTCAAACAATTTCCCACCCCTGTGCTAGATGGACTCTTTATAAATCTCAGGCTGTCTGCATTGTCGAAATCTCATTCACCCTTTAAAATCACAACCTTTCTTTACCTTTCTTGTACTCCAAGTCCATCCACATACCTTTCCTGTTTGATTCCATTGGTGAGCAATGGGTCAGCGCTTTAGGGTGAAGCAAGGAAAGACATTGAAGGCTGTAACATCTTTAACTGGGTGTATAACCATGATGCACTACTATATGCCCATGAAGAATTATTAAAAAATTAGTTGTAAAAGCATGGGGGGTCCAATATTGGGGTGGGAGGGGTGTATCCATAAGCAGTTTGGGCGTGCAAGACATGAACTGAGAAAAAGAGCTCCTTGTGCATGTGCTACACAGGTGAATGGGGTATGGCTGCATCCCTCATCACAATCCTGGATGCCAGTGAGCTCTCTGAGCATGCACCATGAGCTCTGAAGTCACCAGCTGGTAAGCGCAGGGTCTGGCTAGAGTTCTGGCTTTCACATGGCTTAGTATCCCAGGGGGTGAGCATGGTTGCTGTACACCCTTACCCCTCTACTTTCCCCTTCCCACTCCCCTGACTGAATTCAGCATCAGGGGAAAAAAAGGAGCTGAGAAGTAGTGGCATTCAGCCCCTGTTTTTACACAATTTCAGTGCCCCAAGGGCTGAGCGCTGCCTCGCTGCTCACCCCCTTTTCCCTTAATGCTGAATTAAGTGCGGGGAGAAGGGGTAGGAAAGGGCACTCAAACCCCTGGGCTCCAGAATGTTGTGAATGAATGTGAGGTCTCTGGCCAGATCCTATGCTGACCAGTTGGTGAGCTCACAGCTCCAGGATCATGCAGAGCTCCTGGCAGGAAGTAAACTTACATGCTGGTGAGCTCAGAGAACTCACTTCATATGCGGCACATAGCCCAAGGGGGTACAATCATGCCAGAGCACCCCCCACCCTAGTTCTGCCTTGGCCTGGAAGAGACCTTAGGAGGGCATCTAGTCCAACTCTCTGCTCAGGGCAAGATCATCCCTATCTAAACTATCCTAGATAAACAATTGCCTAAGCTATTCTTAAAAGCTTCCAAGGATGGAGATTCCAGAACCTCAAAGCATCAAAGTTATTGCAAGATAGAGGACAGGAGCTGATTGGAGAAGAATGGAATTTGATGCTACCTCAAGAAGCTAGAAGGGCTCTTTGCAGAACCATAGCAGGGTCTTGAAGTCTTTAGAGTGTAATTTATTTATAAAAACTAAGGCACTCTCTTGTGCACATGCAGACACGTATGTGCGCACACACACATGCATCCTTCTCTTGCTCTGTTCAGGTGCTATTCTTCATATGGAATTGATGCCGTCATCCTTCAGAATCCCATATCAATCTCTGCTGTGCTTCTCCTGGGGGCCTGTCTCCTCCCCATAGACTACAGCATGAGAGATATGGGTTAACAGGTTAAGAAGTCTGATTATTTTGAAAGCACTACATAAAAATGAAAACAAATGAGCTTTTACTTCTTTTTAAGCAATATATACCTGATTTTTGCAGCCTCCATTCTCCCAAACTAAGTGAATTCTTTCTGATTTGACCCAAAGGATTCACAAGAGCCATACCACCTGGATTTAATGAAGGATAAAACAGGCATGACTCTTGATCTGGAGTAAGACTATTGGAACAGGAGGCAATAAGATGTATCCAAAATCAATATTCTTCTATATTACCAATAAAAATAAATAAATTAAACTTTAACAACAATTCCCTGTACTTGACAATATCTTTCTTCAATATTAACCTTTGAAGCTAATACACTCCCTCCTTATAGGATTCCTTTATTATAAAATGAATTCATTCCATCTTTGTTATATTGTCTGTAGTATCTGAACTGCTCTGGCACATGCTCCATTGTATTTCAAGAGAGATGGGAATCAATCGTAGAGGGGGTTATTATTATTTGCAATAACACCACATCTAGTAGTAGTATCAGCAAACTCTTGAATACTCCAACGAAGCTGCAGTTGGAAGTAAAAACACAAACTGCTATACACAGAGCTTCTCCACTTTTGTTATTTTGCCCATGTAAAACCAGCATAACCACAGTGAAATGCTTCATTTATTTTGCAGGTACCTTGCCTCAAATCAGTCTCTGGAAAGGCTGAGCTTTTCCTCACCCATCCACATCTCCTGCCACAAACCAGCAACAGAAAGTATTAAGCTCTTGTTCCTCTGCCATGTGCATCACTCTTCCACCCTCTATGACTGCCTCCTCGAAACAGTGGCTTGAAGAGGCAAACTCATCTTTGTGTGTCCCCATGAGTGCCTCTTGGAACTACCAATTTCTGAGAGGAGAAATTTGCCAGACCATCCTCAAAGAGTTACTGGATGCCACTAGGTCAAACAAACTGTCACCAGAAAAACTAAGCATACCGTATAGTAAACATACAGGATCCCTAACACAGGGTGTTAGGGTTTTTCTTTTTTTAGAAGTCCCCCAATGCCACTTGACCTAATGACAAAAGTCATAAGTTTGCAACACTGATTTTGCAAATCCCTCTTTGGTTTCTTGTCTGAAACTACTGGCTGAAAGCACAGCTGGCTTCCAAATCCATCTGCGCTGCTTCTTACCCCAATCCAAACAGTAGCAGTGTGATATTCTTCTTCATCCACCTGCCAGGTCTTCCAGCTGCTGACCACACACTTATACCAAGTTCCCATCCTGCAGTCCTGAATGGAAGTGATGTTTAATCATAATGAGCATCAGGGTCCTCTTCCTACCTTTCACCTCCACCCCCTTCCTCAGTGCAGGTTTCAGAGCCAAAGCCATCTGCCCAGTATGGCCCCCCAGGGCAAGAGGGTGTGAGGAAAGGCTGCAGCAAGAGATGCCTTGAGC
>NW_005841918.1:2112078-2131886 GCF_000455745.1 Alligator sinensis
TCCCCCTCACCTCGCATCCCCTCCCCTCCCTAGCAGGATTTGCTCTGTGGATTTTGTTTTCCTTTTTTGCTGCAGTGACTTAAAAGTCCACCGTTTGCTGCTGCTGCTGTGCCTGAAAGGGAAGGACTGGGCTGCAAAATAAAAGGGCTCTTGTCCTCCTGCCTGTCTGGGAACAAAGTTCATTGCTGCTACACCTGTGTGTGTGTGTGTGTGTGTGTGTGTGAGAGAGAGAGAGAGAGAGAGAGAGAGAGGAAGAAGAGAGAGAGTGTGTGTGAGTGAGGGAGAGAGGAGAGAGAGTGTGTATCTATCTGTTTGAGAGAGAGACTGTGTGTGAGAGAGAGAGAGGGAGGTAGAGAGAGGAGTGTGTGTGTGTGTGTGTATGTGTGTGAGAGAGAGTGTGTGTCAGAGAGAGTGTGTGTGAGAGAGTGTGCATGTGTGAGTGAGGGAGAGAAACAGAGGAGAGTGTGTGTGTGTGTGAGAGAGAGAGAGAGGGTGAATGAGGGAGGTAGAAAGAGAGAGAGGGCCAGGGAGAGGGTGTCAGAGAGAGTGTGTGTAAATGTGCATGTGTGAGTGAGGGAGAGAAAGAGAGAGAGGACAGTGTGTGTGTGTGGGGGAGAGAGAGAGAGAGAGAGAGAGTGTGTGTGTGTGTGTGTGTGTGTGTAAGAGGGCGAGGGAGAGGAGGCGCTGCCCCCTCCGCCCGTGCTGCTCTCTCCAGTGTCTGCTCCCGCACTCGCTGTCTCTCGGGCTCCAGAGGCGTGCACTCAGCGGTGTGGACTGGAGAGACCCGGCGGAGGCAGTGTGCGCGCGCGCGCGCGTGTGTGTGCGCGCGTGCCTGCGCGCGTGTGCGCCTCTGCCTGTGTCGCTGCGGGGCGGGGGAGCGGGGAGATAGCGCATGTCTCATCTCTCGGTGCAGCCACTAGACGCTCCCACCACCGCCAAACTCTCCACCATCTTTTGCATGTGCAACATTTGCAGCCGGACAGAAACCTCTCCCAGGGCTATGGAGACTGCGGGAAAAGCCCGGCGCGGCAGGATGGATTGCTAAAACACCGCTCGCACCTCCACTGAGAAAAAAGGAAAGAAAAGAGGGAGGGAAAAAAGAAGAAAGGAGAGAGCATCTCTCTTCTACCCCTCCCCTCTTCGGTTTGGGGTTTTTTTTTATTATTATTCTTAATTTTGTTTGTAGCCACCTCGCCCTCAATGCCTCTCTGAGCAGCACCTAACGGGAGAGAGAGAAAGAGAGAGAGAGAGAGAGACAGGGAGGCAAAAGAGAAGAAGATGAGGATTATTTGCAGACAGCTTGTCTTGTTGTTTTCTGGCTTTTGGGGACTAGCAATGGGAGCTTTTCCTAGCAGTGTGCAAATAGGTAAGAGCTGCATTGAGCTGTGTGTGCATGTGGCAGGCGCGACCAGCCTTGGCCAAGTGAGTTAGGAGCGAGGGGCTGAATGAAGCGGGCTGCACGGCCACCCCGGTCCGTCCCGTGTGTGTGTGAGTGTGTGTGTGTCTCTACTGGGAGGGGGGTCTGCAGGGCTGCCTGGCATCACACTGGTCTTCAGGACGGGGGTTGCGGTACAAGTTGGGACAATGCCCCCTGTACCGCATCCCTGTGCCCCCTCCTCTCTCCTGGAGGTGGTGATGGCGGTGGAGGGGGGAGATGTTTAAAATCCAGTGTCTTGGGCACCGGTCACTGCAGTAGTTGCTCTGCCCCGGGGCTGCAGGAGGGGATGCTGCTGCCTTCCTTCTTGCCTTCTTTCCTAGTTGGAAAGTTTGGGATTCCCTGGGTTCCCCACCCCCTTGGGCATCTCCCCCCTCCTGCCATTCCCTGGGGATCTGCCTTATTGCTTTCCCCCTGCTTTGGGATGGGACGCAGTTATTTGAGTGCCTTCCAGCTCCGCTCAGCTCCATCACTGCATCATTTCTCGTGCAATTGTAAAGATGCTGCTAATCAGGCTGAGCTGCTGCCTGCCCGCACATGGGCTGCAGGGAAGCAGGCAAAGTTCGGGAGGCGGCTGCTGCTAGCTGGAAGGTGGGGGGGGGGGGGGGGTTCCTGGACCCCGAGCAGCACCAGTGGGCCACCTCACCTGGGGGGAGCTGCTCAGGACCTGATGTCTTCTTCAGGACCAAGGAGAGGGGGCTTCAGCCGTTCCAAAGGTCACTGTAATCAGAAGGCATCTAGGTATCCATAAGGGGAAGTGAGGAGCGTGACTGCCTCTGGGGGCTTGACTTCTATTACCAGCTGTGTTTGTGGGTACCATCAGTCCTGCAGCCCTTGAGGACCACTCACCCAGCAGCTTGGGGCCAGGGAGTTGGTTGGCTGGGCACAGGGTAGCGATCAGCTTGGCAATAACCCTGTCTCCTTCCTCTTGCTGCTCTTGTAGGGGGTCTCTTCATCCGAAACACAGATCAGGAATATACCGCATTTCGCTTGGCAATTTTTCTCCATAACACCAGCCCCAATGCGTCTGAAGCACCCTTCAATTTGGTTCCTCATGTTGACAACATTGAAACTGCCAACAGCTTTGCTGTCACAAATGCCTGTAAGTAAGACATGCCATTGATCTCCCCGAGTTAGGAGTGCATGGCAGCCAAGTTGAGACAGGGGTCCATAATGACCTGGCACTACAAGGAAAAAAATAATACTCCTCCATGCAGCAGAGGACCACTCCCCATAACACTCCCCACAATGACCGCTGTGCCCTGTGTGAAAGAGCTGAATGGGCAGCTCCTTCAGTTTGTAACCTTAGCAAAATCCCCTTGCCTGCCTTGTGCTGACTAACCCAATGTGACATTTCCTTTACTGTTCTCACTGTAGTTTCTTGCTTTCTGGTTTCTATGGAGATGAATTTTGTGGTTATAAAGGGGGGGAAAAAGAAAGACATCAGGCAGTGACCCCCACAGTCTCTCTCATTTGGCTTTGGGCACCGCCGTGTCGCCTGTATCTGAAAATATATCGTAATAGCTGTGATCATCAGAGTTCTGTCTAATGGCAAGGAAGGAGATGGAAGCAGGGGTGGGCAGGATAATATATCTGAGTAGGTTGACGCTGCAGTTGATCTGGTGATGTCACTTGAGGCTGCCCTGCTCTTATATTCTGGGTTGTAAATGTCTCTTACTATCTCACAGTGCATACATTCTGTGGATATGTCTCCATGCATCCATACATTGGTGCCAAATCAAGTTAGGATCCGATCTACTTGATTTCACAAACCACCCCAACTGGAACTCCAACAGTCCGCCTCCAATTTGCACACAGACAGAAATACACTTATTGAGAAAAGGATAGCTTTACCAAATGGGAGGGTGACTGACTGAACTTCCAAATTCACATCACCCCAGCATCCTTCAGCACAGTGTAGAATGCATGCTTAAAGCTGCTAACATCTGAGAAAGGAAAATCATTATTTATATTTCTGTTCACTTCTCTCAGGTTTCAGCAAAGGTATTTATTTTGTAGTGTAGGGCAATGTGATCAAGTACGACAGAGCTAAATGTTGCAATTAAATCACTGCCACTTTCATATTCTTCTTTCAAGGTTCAAATTCTGTAGCTTTTTCTCAATGACCTTTAAGTTTTATAATCCTTTCTTCATTTAAGAATGAATTGCCTTGAAACTGGGAACATAGAATAGCAATGCACATAGAGTTTAAAATAGAAAGAGACTGGACAAGGTTTTTCTGTTCAGTATGCCTTTAAAATATATACTGTATTTCTCTAGTTTTCTGCATCCTCATGTCCCTCTATTCCTCTCTTTGACACTTGTAGTATATTTTTATTTTATGTATGGTGTGTTTAGCTTCTTAAAACCTATTGGATGATTGTCAAATGTATTTACATAATTCTTTGATACTTCAGGTTTCTGATGACCTTGTCATCTTATTTAGCAGGAAAACCTTCCATGTTGCCAAAATAATACCAGTGCATTATATGCAGGAAAGATTTATGTCTCATGAGTGTGAATTTTATATTAAGTAATGTATTATATATGTTTAGTACTAAAATCAATACCAAATTAACTAAAGAGAAGGCATTTTAACAGATGCTTTTTAAAATAGGAGGACATAGATCTACATAGGTGAATTTCAAAGAAATACTACAGCCTACGTGATTTTTGGCAGATACTTTTTATATATTTCATGCATTTTAAAAGCTTATTGATGGAGTTAAAAGCTCTGTACATTAAATTAAATAATTATAGGTAAACCAGTTGTCTGACAATCTGTTTTTTAAATCCAGTCCTTCTAAATTATTTTAGAATCTGTCATTAAACTTTGGGCCAAGATCTTGCTTTGCACCAAGTGTGGTGATTATAACAATAGTGCATTTGCAAACAGTTTTGATTTGTGTACCTTTAAAATTATTATCTAAACCCAAACTATTATCTAAGCCCAAAACATATATGAAGTTACAGTTTTTCAGGTGCAAGAAAGCCTATGTATGCCAAAACTTCCTCTCATTTAAACGATTATCAATTGATTCTTTTTCTTTCCTTCCAAACCCCGTTCCATTGGTTAAATTGAGTTTGTAGTATTTCAGCTGATGAAAATATGTTTCCTTATAGTGTCTGTCATTTATGCAAGTAATGATTTGTATCTTGCTCCAAAATTTAAATAAAATATATATATATACTGTGACCAGTCCTGCAGTTCTGAACAATTTAGTGATTCATAGGTGACAAATGTAGACAGTATATAGAACTGAAGAAAAAAGTGTGTGTATAATTCTGTATATATCTGTATGCAGTTAGGTACCCACAAACCTGCAGATGTTACTCAAGCAAATCTCCCACTTTAATATGCATTTTTTATCTAAACATTATTGGTTGTTTAAATATTATATGTGTATGCCATATTTTACAGATCTGTGCGCCAATAAGCATATATCTATTCCTTGCATATATCTGTGTTCCTTGCATATATCTATTCTAAAATATTTAAATATAGGAGAAAAGTTCTAATGAAGCATAAGCAAACTGACCGACAAATGAAGGAATACATCACATGTCCCTTAAGTTAAATATGAGCAGAACCCTGCAAAAATCAATTGTCTGATAGCTGGAGGACACTGCTTCCATGTGACTGAATTTGCTGGCTTCCAAAGCACAGATGTGTGAGATTTGTTAACCTAATTAAAGATAGAAAGTCTGTATTAAGTAATATCATGGCAATATTTCCTACATATGAAATAATGAGTCTCTACCAAACCAGTGTTGAAATAGTGGCTTTGGATTTTATCGCTGTATAGAGTTTACTTAGAGAACACGTGCCCCCAAATGATATAGTACAATAGCCTTAGAGCCACTGGACTGAAATGAATATTCATATGAGGTCAAGCGTAAAGATCTAAGATGTGACCAGTTAGCTTTATTCCCATTTCCATTTCACTGCAGAGGTTATTTTATAAAGCTGCAATGTCTGGCCCATTCCATGTATTAGGGACAATAATCAAGATGTTTAAAAGGTACAAGGCATTTTTTTAGTGGATGATGGATATCATGGAAAAAAATACACACACACACACACACACACACACACATATGTTTTTTTTTTTTAAGAGACTAAAACAGTATATTGGTTGCTTTTTGTGTGTGTTTGTCAAGGAATACTTTTCACATTTCAGTCATTTTATGGGTTTAATTGTATGTTCACAGTGATTATATCTGTTTCTTTTGCCTTTTAATAGGTCCAGATCCTTGCATTTCCCCCCTTTTAGATCATATATTCCTAAGAAACAGGTCATTTTAGGAGCTGGATTTTGTATTGTAGTTCAGTAAAATTCACCTGATTGTTATCAGCTTTGGTTCAGCCCCTATTTTTGACTTTTATTTAAATTCTGTTCATTTCTTTTGTGCTCCATACATTATTCAGAGAATCTCTCTTACTGACAGAGCTGAAATTATTGTGAAACATGAACAGCACAAGGGTTTTACTTGTCAGAACATAATACACTAAAGTCGTAACAGCCAACTAATGTCAGATATTAGTTGGCACATTACATGTCGAATTTTTTGCTTGTGATTAAAGATCCAACTTCAAGCTGATTTCAAATGTAAGACCTGTGCATTGGATTACAAGTAATTGTTCCTTTGGATGAGGTGACTTTTTTCATTTGTGTCCAGTGCTCTATATTGTATTAATGCACTTGAACAGTATTGTCAGTATACACTAACTGTATTTTAAAGGTATATGCATTCTTTTGAGAAACGTTGAAGTTAGACAGTTGTTAAAAAGAGCAATTTGTCCTTCAGCTCCTTTGTTGGGAATTTGATATTCTTCAGTTACAAATCAAAACACTCTGTGAATAACTAATCTGATAGAGAACTTTTGTTAAATTAGGGAAGGGTGATACTGAATGTGTATAGTTAAAAAAAAAATCAAAGTAAAATCTTTCCTTAGAGCCTCAGTTTTTTCCCACATACACTCTTAGATTAAAGCGCTACTACTAAATCCAATATTTGTCAAATCATCCCCCTTTCCCCCCCTCCACCAGCTACCCATCCAATTCACCTGTTAACCCAGATTTTAGTCTCAAGTGGACAATATTTAACAAAAAGATAAGTTTCTTATTAAATATCACAAGGGCAAGCACACATGACCAAATAACCCTATAGGAAATTCCACATTTAACTAAATTTCCTGTTTCTCCAGGATGTAGTGTCTTTAATATATTTTTTTACAAGTTCTTATTTTTTTGGAGTGTAGAATTCTTGAATGATGCAGGATTGGTGATCCTAGAAAACTGGAGAGGTCTTGATTCTGTCTTTTGTATATGAACAGAAGTTCAGCTCTGATTTCACTGAGTGAAGGACCAGGTCCATACATAACAGGAAGACATAGTGTATATATTCCCTGGTTCATCCTGCTCTGTCAGTGTATTTAGCTCTGACCTTGCTGTTCTTGAGGTAGGATGTAGTGTTCTTGCCTTTTCCAGTATCAGTTTTTCTGCTAAGACTCCCAAAGCGACTACCAGTTAAACTCAACTGTCTTAGTGTTTTTAAGTTATGGGTATGTGTCATTTTATGCTGGCTTTCAAGGAGTCCTATGATGGTATCAGCCTATTAATGAGATTTTCATTGAGTTTGCGTAATACTTCAGTTTAAATAAGTTTCTATTTCAGCAATAAAAATATTACCTTGGTTTAATAATGTGCTTTGTTTAGAAAAAAAACCCAAAGCAAAACATGGTAACATTCTTTATTTTGGAATCAAAATTGCCTGGGACTAAAAGGTAAATTATTTTTCCATCAAGAGAAGTGCAAATTGAAGGGTGAGGTTTGGGTGTGCTGAGATTCCTTTGTGAAGTGTACAGTTGAGGCAAGCTGAAACTCCAGTGGCAAATGTTATGTCAGATATATAACCTGAATCCCTCCCTCCCGTCCCTGATTTTTTCTGTTTTGCTTTTCAGAGGGATTTGGTTTATTCCAACATTGAAAACATCTTGTGTTATAAATAATCTTTACTGTGCATTCAGCTCTAGCTACTGAAACTGATGTCTTCTTAGTTAATACTTAATGTGGAACTAACACATTGTTGCCATTGACTCTAAGAGGAGTTGCAACATTAGAGTAGTTCATACCAAGTCCAACAGATTTCTTAGTTGAACAAACGTTTGCATGCTTTCTGTCAAATAGCTGTACAGTAGACAACAAACCAATCCTCAATAGCTCCAGATTTTAAATTAAGAATTTGGATTTTATTTTCAAGGATATTGTAAAGAAAATAAAGATCCATTCTGCGCTGAAACATAGTCAAATTTCCTCCGTGAAGATTCAAAAAGAAACTCTTTGTTGGAATAAAATAAGGCATTCATTCTACCCTTCATTCTCTTACTAGATTAACAAAAACTATAATGCCATAAACATTATTATGGGATACAAAACTCATTTCATCTTCTTTTTGGAAGATTAGTAACAAAGGTTCATTTTCTGCATTTCTTCTGCAGATGCCAGTGTAGTGCAGTACCTGTTCCTCACAATGAAGCGGTTTAACAAGTAAATTAAATTGATTAACTTCAGCAGCAGTACTGCAATCTCAGTGTGTATACTAGTCAAAAGAGCTCATGTGTTTCACTTTTTGGATTTGATTGTTTTGAGATCTGCTTATTCCTGAAAGGGGAAGATTCTGCTTCCCTATTTTTTTAACTGTTCTGGATCATGCTGTGAGTTGTACAGCTGGGAAGAGGTGAACTGGTATGAATTTTTAAAATTTACTACTGATTGGTAATATGGAAGCCACAAAAAGCACATCAGGAGAATATATACAATGAGCTTTAGCTCGTTTAACTATAGCTTATTTAGCAAAATGATGCATTGCCTTTCTAATAAGTATAAGGCTTTTTATCAGCTCTTACATCAATGGGTGAAGCAGAGTAGACCTGCTGTGTGGAAGGTTTGGAATGTACTCTTTAACAGTTGCTTACATTTCTCTTCTTTTTTAGAATAGCATCATCATTTGCATTCACCTACTCTTTGCATCATTTGGATGCACTAGGCCAAATATTCCTTCCCTTTAGGTCCTGTTCCTGTGTGATATTTTGAGGGGAGAGTAATTATTGATTTCAAAAGGCAGATCATCAGGTCTTTGCAGCAATACAAGCATAGAGAAGTCAATGAAATTACACTTATGCTACGAAGTGGAAATTTTGGTCTATACTGTAGCTTCTCATATTTGTGTGTTGTTCGACTAGTGCTGCCCAATACTGTGTTCTTTGTTAGCAGTTACCTGCATTCGTGTGTGACAATGCAGGGTCTTATTTTTATCTTACTAGTTTAAATCAAGGACAGTTCTGTTGCACTGTTGATTTACTCCAGGATAATTTATATCAGAATTTAATCCCTGTGGGGATTAAATTATTTCAATTATTATATTGCTGCATGTTATTCAGCAATTTAATTTAATAATTTAATTTAATCCCTGTGTTATTTAAATTTCAATTATTATATGCTGTATGTAGTTGATTTCAATTATTTCTTATCAGAAGTTCATCAATTCCATCTTTGTTTGCAAAAAAAAAAAAGTTTGGTTATTTACATATTACATTTGTAAAATTAAAATCTCTCTCCAGTGTCCTTTAAAATGGGTAATCACTGGTATGAATGAACAATCAATAATTATATTACAAGATGGATTTTTCTTAACAGCTTAGTAGCGATGGCTTCCATGTTCAGGCACATAAATAAATTGCCAGATTTCAAAGAGAAAGCTCGTCTTCCATTTCACATCTAAATAAAGTGACTGCATTTTCCAAAGTGCTCAATATTTAGCAGTGCCTGTGGTTCTCAGTGGGAGCTACTAGCTGCTGAGTACTTTGGAAAATCTGGCCCTGCCTGTTTGACTTAGTGTAGGTCAACTGTAGCAACTCCTATTGTCACTTCCCTGCAAGAGCTTTGTTTCTTTCATACTTATTGTGACTACTCCAGGTGAAGTAGATCAGTCGATGACTTGTTCACAAAGCTCTGAAGATTTTTTTTTTTTTAATGAGAGGAAGGGCATCAAATGAGTGTTATCTTTATTTTAGTTATATGGCATAAAGATGTGAGCATTGTTTCCCATCTAATGCTGATTGTGTATAGAGCATTAGGTTGACCTCAGACAGGGAATATAATACTACATATTTATAAAATACTGTTTCTTGATCAGCTATACTCAAATTAAATAATTCCACTGCAAACACTGGTCTTCATTCTGCAGTCCTTACCCAGGCAAAATTCCCTTTGATTTGAACAGGAGTTTTACCTGTATAAGGTTTGCAGAATTGAACACATTAAAAATTTAAACAGTAGTACGGATTAGATTTTATGCAAGGTGACTAGGTTCTCATTATTTTTCATGATGGCCAGATTTGTAAAGCTAATAAGATGTTTTACTCCCTTGATTTCTAATATATACCTTTAAAAATCTGGCCATCAGTGTTTATTTGTCTGTGTTTTAAAAATGTGTCATTTAGAACATTGTTTTCCTATGCTCCAGAGCCTATTTCAGTCTGGTATTTATATGCAACCGTTGCTCCTGAAAAATGCAGTCTGGTGCAGTACCTTTCTGTATTCTAAAGTCATGGACAACACGAGCGTGACTGCAGATATTTTCTATAAATACAAATAGAGCACAACAGAAACAAAAAGCACTTAAAAAAGAAACCCACATACTCCCATTTGTTAGATTCCTTGGTGAAAAAAAGATTCTAACACATTTTGAAGACTGACATTAAAATATACCGGCTTTTAGGTATTCATAGCAGTTCTTCAGTCTCTTAGTTTCAGAGCCTCTCTGGAATAGGTTCTATACTGTGTGCAGTGTACTCCAATTGATATCAGTTTGTGTTTCTACAGTAACCTTTTATACTGTAGAACTTGAACTTAAATCCTTATTTGAAATTGCCATATTGTTTTTTAATTCAGGGTTAATCAATGAATAGCAGTGCAGTAGGTGATTTAGTGAGGTGGGAGCTTGTCTGTACTTTAATTTCTAAACCTTTTTAACTGAAAAAGATAAGAAATGCCTTGATATTTTGGGACAAGAGGCAAAGTACATGTTGTTAATAAAGAAGATTCATTATTTTCACAACCTGTATGTGTGTTTTGGCAATTTTTTTCTGTAACTTTGTTATGGTTCAGATATACTGCTCATAATCTACAGTGCCAATATTTTTCACTCTCCTAGTGTGTGGTAGGAGTCTGAGCTGTATTGGATTCTGGTGAAGAAAACAATGTTTTGAGCAAGCAAAATGTTTGAGTTAAAAGACATATTTGGGTAAAAACTAATCTATAAAAAGTCATATCATGCAAAAAGCAATTTCAAAATATATATTCATATACACAGTTCTTAGAGTCCTCACTTTAGCAGCTGATGGGGGTTAGGAACCATACTTAACAGCACCTCCACTGCTCCCTGAGTCCTCATGAACATATCAGTGTTGAGCCTCTCAGGGCCTTGTTACACCTAAGGCTGTGAGCTGCACAAATGTTGATCAGTGTTAGTGCTAGCTCAAGTTTGGAGCAGTCATATGTTCAGGCCAGCAGGGGTCTGGGGGACTGAAAGGTAAGAATCACCGCACTTCCATTCCAGACTTCCCCCCTGCCTACCTCGCCCCCACAATCCCCACCTACTTGTAGGTGCCCAGCTGTCTGTCCCAGGGGCACTGCCAGTGTGCTGCTCTTCTTGGGCCCATGCCCACCCTGACAGCAGCAGCAGCAGCAGCTCTCCTTAGTGTAACATGAACTGGGTAGATCGTATCAGAGATAATCCTACTCTGGAGTGGTGTAACTGTGAGCCGCACAATGAGTGCTTAAAACCAGTTTCAAATATTAATGTGCAGACAGACAGTCCAGGTGTTAAGATCTCCAGGAGCTGCCCAAAATTACCATGTAACAAGGCCCTCATTAAAGAGTTCCCTAGGTCCTTCTGGACAGGCATCAGTAGGGGGATTTTACTATTAGTGAGCTTCTGTCTTGGTTCTCCATACCTATTCAAACTGCTTTCAAAGTTTAAGGGTAGAATTTTTAAAAATCCCCTCACTAAAGAATGTAAATCCCCTTGAAAGCAAAAGGACTGACTTGGGAACTTTTCCATAATTCTCTCCTTTCTCAAATACCTAAGCAGAAAACAAGACTAGAAAAGCAGCTATCCATTTCATGTCATTTGTGCACCGGTTTGGTTCTGCTTATGTAAGCTCTATTTTCAAGAGATCTAGGGGCTGATCCCAGTGTCTTCAATAGTCTTAATTCTGAGAAAAGTAGAAAGGTAATAGTCACCGTTTTCCCCGAGCTGCATTAATACGTTAATAATTATGGTGTGGAGCTGTTAGGAAAAGGTGTCTGGTGAACACAGGTCAAGTGGGAACCCTGTCTGGCTTCCCAGACATTGGCTGATGGCTTTGTGCTTTTATCATCAATATGTACAATACACAGGGTATCCCTCTATACCCATGTTGGGTGAGTATATGTCTCCACTCCTCAATTCTAAACTTCATAGATGACTCTAAAGGTCAGAAGGGATAATTTTAGTGTGACTGCTGTATAACACAGGCCAGAAAATCCTAACCCCATGATTATTGCATTGAACCTATGACTTTTGTTTGAGTAAGAACACATCTTTCAAAAAGAGATCCTGCTAAATATCATGACTTTGATTGATGGGTGTAAGGATGTCACTTTGACATGTTCCCCTCTTTTCCTTCCCCTTTGGGCTACACATAGTGGAGAAGCACAAGAAGCAATAAAGTAAAATGACATTCTGGCTAGTATTTTGTTATAGACCTGACATTTATGTGAATCAACACAATCTTAACCCCGCCATCATGATCCCATATATTCTTAGACCCTTAAAGACCTATTGTCCCCCTTCTTCTTGGACAAGATAGCAGCTGGTACACAAGCATAGTAATGTGTGAAATTTAACGTACAAGAATATTTGCAGAAAAAAACCATAAATGGCTACCAGACCTGCTTGTACAGTCATCTTCAACAATCCATATTAACCAGGAGATTTGTAAACAGAAAATAAGATTGGTTTTTTTTCTGATCAAGCAGCAGAAACAGTAATATGTCACTTTAACAATTAATTTTATGGAATAAATAGCAAATCACTAGCACCGAATACTTCCACCATCTAGTCTGCAAATAATCCATGACCTAATTGCTGCTGCATAAATTATTTATTAACTTCTGATTTTAAAATCTCTAAAAATCATGAGCTGTTTGTAGATAATTCATGAATAGAGAATGAAGCTAAGTTCATGAAATAATACATTTATAATGAATAATTCATGCAGTTCTACTAGGATCTTAGTGTGGCCATCTGGACTCCAAAAGCACAGGTTGTGCTTTTCTCCAGTTCTTGAAAAAGTGTCATCCACTCAGAAGTAGTGGGTCATTTAGGCTAATGAGACTAACCCCCACCTATGTAGTGTGCCTCCCATATGTTGTTGATGTTCTGTCTGTTACTTTAGAGTAGTGATTCTCAACTAGGGTAGTAGGACGCCCTGAGGTTCTGCGAGATCCTCTGAAGGGTGTTGCAGAAAGTATGAGGTGATAAGGTGGGGGGTCTAAAGAGATAAGCAGATAAGGGTAGACTCAGGCTCTACCTACTTGGCTGTTTCCCCACCTCCACTGTTTGGCCTCATTGCAAGGAAGTAATCACTGCAATAAATAAATTTTGTTTTTGAAATGGGGTGCTGCTTAGGTCATGAACAGTACGCAGAGAAGCCTTGAGTCTAAAAAAGGTTGATAAACACTGTTTCCGAGGGACTGCTTTCAGGGCTGAAATATCTCCAGAGGCTGTCAAAAGCACTAAAGGATTTATGCACGTAGACCCCAAGCAACAAGAAGGCAAAAAGTATGGAGTACAAGTTTAGGACTATACTAGTTTTATATGCAAATCTATTTGCTCCTTAATTATTAGACTCAGTAGTACCTAGAGGAGTTTCTGACTTAGAAGAGTGGTTTATAAACCATAACAAGTGTCTACATATAGATAGAGGATGATATGGGGGTTGGAGTTTCTAAACCTGGAGAACTGGTTGGGGTTGAAAGGGAGAAGGAGTATTCTCAGTCCAGGGAACCTGGATAAAAGAGAATTCAGAGCTTTTAAAGGAGTACGAAGAGGAAGGTGCTTCTGACCTGGTGGATATAAAAATTTGCAGGAAGCTGAAGGGATGAAGTTGTAGAGATGGTGAGTGCAGAGGGGAATGAAGTGTATAAATGGTGTGGGGGCGGGTGGAGAGAGAGAGAGAGGGAGACAGAGAGAGCGCTCATGTAGGCCCAGGAGATGGTAAGGTAAAACAGAGGTTCCTAATCAATGGGTCGCAACCAGGGGCTGGGTCACGAAGAGTTGGCTGCAAGGTCATGGCACGAGCCCCCCTCTTGGACCCCCATCTGTCTGCTCAGATGAGCAGCTTCCAGGGCATGTGCGGTTAAAGCTGGGGGGTGAGGCAGCGCTGGGAGGCAGGCAGTTGGCTCCGTGCACCCCATCCTGCTCCCGTGTGGTCAACAGGAAAAAAAAGGTTGGGAACCACTGAGGTAAAGGGTTAGATTGCTGCAGGAAAGCTTGGGCTTCAGAAAACACAGTGAAGAAGGAAGCAGGGTGATAAAAGTTTTAAATTATTATTCTATCCTGCTCTTACTTGTAAATCATCCCAGATTTTAATTTAAAATGGGGACCAGGTGCCAGGAGGGAATGACAGGTCAGTTTGACTTCCCAGTTCTTACCAACCTTTCTCTTAATTGTCTGTTTTTCATTTTGAAAATGTTATCATCTTATTAGAGAATATGTGTGTGTGTGTGTGTGTGTGTGTGTGTGTATTGTGAATGCATGTGGATTCTTAGAGTGAAAAAGATTGCAACTTGCATCCCACTTGTACTTAGTGTACCTGGCTACCACCACAGCTAGTGACACCATAATCAGTATTAAGGAGGTGCTGTGTATGTGGCAAAATGTCAAGCTGTTAGTAATGGTCAAGGAAAGCATTTCCACACCCAGCCCATACTTGTTGCAGTACACAATCCTGTAAACAAAAGGGTTTCTGTATGATGTATGATATTAAATTTTGATGGTAGCGTAAGAGTGATGTAGCCACACTGGTCCAGAAATTAGGCAAGAGGTTTCTTAGGTTGGTATCTTTCATTGGACTAATTACATAGTTGGGATAGAGTTAGACAAGCTTTCAAGTGTAAGACATTCTTCATCCGGTCTAGTTTTTAATACACAGCTCCTATATAACAGCACACATTCGTAATGTCTTTGTGAGATGATATGTCACTGTAGCAACAAGCTATGGCAAAGTAGCTCATCACTGTGGTGATGTAGCATCAGTGGGCATGAACCATGAGATGGATGCTACTGCGCAGTATGGTCAGAAATGACCCATACGCTGTCAGGACTGTGTAGTAATGGGGGTTACTGCACAGTCGCTTAGTATTTGCTAAAGCACTTGCTAAACTGTGCAGTCAGGTGCACGTGTAGATATGCCCACTGAGTACCAATACCCAGCACTGTCACTATTTTAGGAATGGATGAGACGGAAAGGTTTGATGTCCCTGTTATACATAGGAAGGAGCTTGCACCTTTATAAAACCTCAGAGAAAAATTGTCTTTTTAAGCTTTTTGTCCTTGCCCTTGCCCTTGCCCTTGCCCTTCAGGGTCTCAGCTTGTCATGCAGTGTCTCAGCCTCCCCCTCTGCCACATCCCTCTATTCAGCCTGCCATTGACTTCCTTGATCAGCATTTTAATATTTTTAGAGTGGATGACGGTTGTACCACAAAAGACAATTTATACAAATGAATTGGATCACTCTCCCACATTCTTCTTTGGGATTCTGACAGATGTGGAAGGAGCCCTGCATTTTCATTTCCTGTTGAAAGCCCCGAATGCTCGTCATTCTTTCAGTTACTGTTTATGATGGGAATCTTCTGCACTTTTAGTACTGCTGGCAAGCACTAGAGCGTCACACCTTAATCATATTTCCTTTGCCAGCCTTTCATATACTGTGCTGAATGGGAAGCTTGAAGAAAGTCCTTTGAGCAATTACAATAATAGGATAAACATAATTATTATAATACCTTACACTTAAACAGAGCCCATGAGATTAAAATGAGGTCAGACACAGCATTGTGTGTTTGGAAGGTGTGGCTGTTGTCTGTATTCCATAGCCAACAGCATCACCTTGAGGAACTCCTTTCAATGAATACAGTTTCTGGCTCCTTCTTGGCTTTGCTACCATCATGCAGGGCCAGATTATCAACCTCTTACATACATTGGTGAGTAATTAAAGTCACACTAATCAACTCATTAAAGCCAATGGATGTGTCTTCAATGTTAATGTTGCTACCAGTGTGAGCCGAGGGCTTACAGACTAGGTTTTAAACAGGGGGAAACTTTATAAACAAACACCTGCCGGGAATGGCTGAGGAATAGTGCGTCCTGGCCTGGGGGAGTTGGAGTACAAGACCATTTAAAATCCCTGGGAACCCTATTTTCTATGTTGAAAGTATAACAGAATAAAGTCTGTCGTCATTCGCAAAAGAGGCACATTTTTAAGGGATATATTCTTTTCTTGATTGCGCACAAACTCTCACTAGCATTAGCAAGAGATACATGTGTGCACTAAGAGCTGTAGCCCATAGGAATAGCTATTAAACTGTTGTTCTATTAAGCTATGTATTAAGATGATGCACTGTTTTCCTGCCCAGTACTTTCTGAGCAAGTATTGTCTGAGGACTGTTAGAAGTTATTGATGTAGTAAGCGAGTGGTTTGTATCTACTTTAATAAAATCTACTGGGGCCTTTTCCTGCCAAAAAAGTGTGCTCCACGATTAATTAAAATTACAAAGTTTAACTTGCATCCACTTTTTTATGGTAAACCACAAATGTTTTCTCCGAAGATTGCATCTGTTATTGCTGCAAGTAAACTCAGATGATGAGTGCCTTAAAAAATGTGTGCAGTCATAATAAGCTGAGGCAATACTTTCCTCTATAAGAAAAAGTAGCAAAGTGATATAAGGTCATAGTGGCTTATTTTACATATAAAGTTGCCCTTTTTGTTCTGCTTATTGGAAGTGTGTACAGTGTTATTTTCATGCATTTCCCTAATGATATGAGTTATATCCAGCATTGATTTTTGCTGCTCAGCCTGCCCCACTATATAGTGTGAGTGGGTACCACCAGCAGACTCATTTGCAGGACTTCTTGCACCTGGAGGGATAAAGTCCCTCATTGCCCTCATTGGTGTGCCAGCAATCAGAACAGTAAATTAATTTTGTCCCATTGATCTGGGCAGGGCTAGATGCAGTTGTAACCCATGTGAGGATGGTGTCACAACACCTTCAGTCTCACTCTGCTCACAATGGGTACATACAGGCATTAATTTTCATACCTTCTAGCCCAGGCCTGCTCCATTTTTCCTTCTCCTTGGCAGACCTTGCCACCCAGGAGCACCAGAGAAACACCACACTTCCAATAAGTCAATGAGCATGGTGTCACAACACCTTCAGTCTCACTCTGCTCATACAGGCATTACATTTAGATCAACCTAACCAAAGTTAATCTGAATAGGTGCATTAATTTAGATTGAGATAAGGTTAACCTGATCTAAGAAAGTGTTAACCCACTCTCAGGAATGCCTGTATATGTTTGCAGTGCAGCCCCAGGTCTGGGAAAGCCCAGTAGCTCACCCCAACTCTGGTGCTGCGCTAGTTCCACCTACCTGACCCTGACACTCCCTGTGGACCCAACAAACCCTGCCCTTATTTTTTTCGGGGGGGCGGAATTACTATTTTATGAGGAATGAAGGACAAAACCTTGCAAAACTGCTCATAGTGAATATCAATATTCACTACTGCTGGAGGAAAAAAAAGTTTAGATAGAAAAAGATCAATCCCAGACCCCAAATAACTTACCACTGAATATATCTTGCAATCCCGGGCTTTAATTTTACTCCAGTGCAAATCTCAAATAGATTTGAGAGTACATTGATATGGTACATGCACTGCTGCGCAGAGATGACCTGAAAGAACATTTGTTGGTAGGGTACTCATGAATGCTAATATATTCTGCTGCTCAGCAGGGATAATTATCCTGGGTGCAGCACTTTGCTAATACAGTGCTGTACTGCTTACAGCACCCAAGTTAATTAAGGGATCTCAGCAGAGCACTGCATAGTGCAATTTAGATATCCAAAATGAGTGAAGTTACACTGGATTTAATCCAGTCCATGCAAGAACAAAAATCAGCCCTCAAATATTGTCTAAATAATTTCCATTTGGTCATTTCCTCTGTCTCACTGTGTCTGGAAAAAAACCCCACCAAAATGAAGAATATTATCACAGAATTATTATTTCCATCATACATTTTTAAAACTACCTATATGAATAAATGTAAGTCAAAGTCCTTTAGGGGCTGTCATAAATCTTACAAGCTGTCCGCGAGTGCTAGATTTAGTATTTGGATCTTTGAATTAACTCAGAGAACTGTAAAAACTCATGCAGAGAGACAGTTCCCTGTTGGCTACACAAGTATACAGGAACATGTAGGCAACAACTATTCTGCCCAGAAGTCAACCCTAACTTGCATTTAACTTTTAGACTTTTTCGAAACTCTCAAGAATTCCCCTACTAACAACCAAAAAATGGAAGACCCATTGTGCTCTAAAACTTTCGTCCTCGAAAAAACAAATCTAAAGATATAGGCGATGTCGTTAGTCCTAAAATGAAAGATTAAAAAGATTTTTAAAGGCATTTAAATATTTTGGATTCCTCTTCTCTGTGATCTCAAACATGAAGATGTTTTCACACTTGCTCCTTCTGCAGTGCATGCCACACACAACACTATCCTAAATGTTACATGGAAATCTAGGTAGCCTCACAGCATGGTTTGTCTTGTCAGCCCTCAGCACACTTTATTTATTTATTTATTTATTTATTGGGGGGGGAGGAGTTAAAACTGGTGCTCAAATAGATATTTTAAAAACATAATTAAAAAAAGAAAACTAAAAGGCCAAGTTTCCAAGTTTTAACCTTTCCTTCACATTTTGGCAGATACACACATAAGCCAAGAGCAGACATGGTCATAATTACATGTAGAATATTTAGGGAGCAGGGGAGTGGGGGGAATGATGCAAATTCTCATCCCTGCTTCAATGTCTGTGAACTCTTCAGTTTTGCCAAAAAAGAGCAGAGATCCACTATCATTCTCCTCCTGCCCCTCTCTCCCCCCACCAGCTCCCAATATGTCTGGGGTGGGATGAAAGCTTTCAGGCCAATAAAGCCAGTTGCTATGGTGTCCTTGTCTTCAACAAACAAGCCAAAGACAGGATTGCCAGGGGTTGGCGTAAGGACTGGCCAGTGTGTGAAATGCTCCAGCAATCCTCTAATGCAGGATGGTCCCTTCGGGATCACTTTCAGCTACAGAAAGCCCCAGAAGGCTTTAAGCTGTGCTTGTGGCTAGGCCAGAGATAATCACGAAGCTGAAACCAGCTCCCTGAAAATACCTCTTTTTTTCTTGTGCCAAGCTGAAGCTGGACACAGAAGAGAATCTCACCTAGTAAGTTTTCCTTTGGGTTACAGATATAGCTCTCAGAGTGTGCTGATATTTCTCCTCTTTCTCCCTAGTGATTTTCCTCTATACCATTTCTTTTCAAAGTCCATAAGGTGATTTCAGAATGAGGGGAGGAGGTCTAAGGCATCACATCTCTTCCATGGATGGCTGGTATCTGGTAGAGGGAAGCTAGTACAAAGGTGTACTACATTTGTGGGAGTTTCTGGAGACTCTGAACCTTTGACAACAGCAATGCTATAGGGTGCATATAGCTGTTCACTTCACCCAGTCTACATTCATGCAGCTTACTTCAAGCAGCATGAATGTAGACCAGGAGCATTGCATGCAGCTGTTTGCCACTCCCAGGAGCTACACAGGTAAAGTAGTGTAACTCAGCATGGAAGCAGGGGTGGGCAGCATCAGAGGGATGGAGGGGCTAGCAGGTTCATTGGCAGGGGAGGTAGACAGGGTTAGAAGGGGGCCGTGGAGGGTCCATGGCAACAGGGGTGACTGGTGCCTTCTGAGCCTGGGGGGGCACAATTTGTGTATGGGCCTGGGGGCAAGCCAATGCCGCCAGCCAGCGCGGCAAAAAAACTGCTCTGTCCTGAGTGGTGCTGAGTCAAGGGTCAATCTCAGGGTGGGGCATGTGCCCCCTACCAGTCACCTGTGCATGGCAGGGTTTGTTGGGTCCACAGGGAGTGTCAGGGTCAGGTAGGTGGGACTAGCGCAGCAACAGAGTTGGGGTGAGCTACTGGGCTTTCACAGACCTGGGGCTGTACTGCAAATG
>NW_005841918.1:2131896-2146200 GCF_000455745.1 Alligator sinensis
AGCGGGTTAACACTTTCTTAGATCAGGTTAACCTTATCTCAGTCTAAGTTAATACACCTATTCAGATTAACTTTGGTTAGGTTGAGCTAAATGTAATGCCTGCATGTGCCCACTGTGAGCAGAGTGAGACTGAAGGTGTTGTGACACCATGCTCATTGACTTATTGGAAGTGTGGTGTTTCTCTGGTGCTCCTGGGTGGCAAGGTCTGCCAAGGAGAAGGAAAAATGGAGCAGGCCTGGGCTAGAAGGTATGAAAAGTGTTGGGGAGGGAGTTGAAGATTAAAACCAGCTATTTTCCTCATCATAGTAGATTGCCTGAGGAGGGGTAATTTTTCATAATCAGTGTAATAACTAAACAAGACCAAAGAAAACAAACACATGGTTTGTCTTTGTCTATTAATTACTGGGACACAAAGGTAACCATTTGACCTCCAAAATACATTTTCTGCACAGGAAAGAACAGTGTTAAATTCAGCATGTTTTTAACTTTTAACTTTATTTAATCAGGGATCTTGGTTTTCTCTGATTTAAAAAAAATCCCCAATTTTTGGTTTAAAAGAAGTAACCCCAAATCCACATTTTCTGTGACTTAAATGAAACACCACTATATATATATAGAGAGAGAGAGAGAGAGAGAGAGAAATATTTTCTCTATATATATATATATATATATATATGGAGTGAAATTACCTTTCTCTCTCTCTCTCTCTCTCTCTCTATATATATATAGTGGTGTTTCATTTAAGTCACAGAAAATGTGGATTTGGGGTTACTTTTTTTTACCTGAATACTGGGGATATTTTTAAAATCAGAGAAAACCAGGATCCCTGTTAGTGAATCCAATTAATAAAATGATAAATTTAACATTTAAAAATATATCCAATCCCATAACATATAGACAGAGACAGATATTTAAATTCCATCAACAGTGCTCCTTTAAACCAAGTCATTGTCCACAGGTTTGTATTAGTTTATTCTCTTCTCTTCAATCCCTGACAGTTTCTTTATGTTTCAGTCAATGTTAAGATTTTGTTTCTTCCTCTCTAAATAATAATTCATCCTTTCTTTCCTCTGAACTCTGTGTAATACTAATCACACTATTTTCTACTCATCTCTGCTTTTAAGTTTTAAATTTATTCCAAATATATTCTTAAGTGTAAGAGGCAAGGTTTTCTTAAGGTGATATCTTTTATTGGACCATAGTTGGGATAAAGTTAGACAGGCTTTCAAATGCAAAATATTCTTATAGAACTTGAACTTTCCTTAATATTAAAACATGTTTCTTAAACTTTCTGGTTTTGAGGCAGAAGAAGAGTTCCACATTTTAATTTTAGTTTATGGTTACGTGCAGCATAAAGACGTGCTCACCTGGAGGCAAACTTTAATGCAGAGAACAAAGGAGAAACAAAAAACTATTAAAATAAGACAATGTGTGTGATTGTTTAGTGATACACTTAAGGTAAAACAGGGGTCAAACCTAATAATAATAGTAATAATGGAAAATGTCAATGTTAAGGGTTGGTAGAGAGATGAATAGGAACTAAAGGCTCAGGTAGGATCTCAGGATTTGTCCCATTAGAGAAAAAGGCAATGTCTAGATGATGTTTAGAGAAACTGAGAAGCTCCTTTTATCTAAAAATAAATAAAAAGGGGAAACTAGGATGGCAGAACTTTTTAATTTGAGAGAGACACCAGTATGAGTGTTATGCTGGATTAATGCCATTTCACGGGTCATTAAAGACATGAGGAGATGCTGCAGCTTCACCGCCTCACCTGAGATGTAGCACTGCTCCAGTGCAATGCCTGTGCCTCATTATTGCTCTTTGATCCTGCTATCGCTGCTTCTGTCCCTAGCACAGTTTTCGATTAGAATTTATTTACTTCTGAACTCTGTCAGGGCTGGAGAGTGGTGTTTGGAGTTACTATGAGAATAATAGGCTATGTTCTGATCTTGATAAGGATTGCTGCAAATACTGCATAACTGCATTTGCATACATGAGAGCTGTACCTAACTAAAAAATCCTGGATCCTAGTAAAGGGCCCCAGTCTGCTACCCCTTGCTTGTACTGTGTAGTATCTTACTGTGTGAAGAGTCTCACTGGGTATGTCTACACATCAGGTAATGCAAAGTAATAAACTCTGGAGCTTATTGCCCTGAAGTTTATTGTTCCTAGGCATGCTGTTTGAATGTTTACCTGAGACTGCAGTATGTTAAACCGGGTCAAAGCAGTCCCAGCTGGCAGGGGCCCCTGGAGGTCGGCCTGCTGGCCTGAGGCTGCTCCCCCTGGCTAAATGTGCTGTGGAGGGGCTGGCTGGGGCACAAGGGTGCTCCAAGACAGGGCTAGCCAGCAGGCAGCCCACACACTGATGCACCCTTATGCCCCAGCTAGCCAGGGCAGTGTCATCTATATGTGTGCTGCTGTGAAGTAAAAAGCTCCACAGCAGGACAATACTTGTAAGTACTGAATTAATTTACTTCAGCCTAATAGGAGCACACTTGTAGATACACAATGTTTATGGTAGAGCTAATTAGTCTACTCTGCAGTAAATGTCTCATGTAGCTGTGTGCACTGATTACTCTAGGTGCTATTCAATGCTAGAGAAACAGACTCTTGCCTCAAAGGTCTGTTTGCAAAAGAGGCTGCAAACCCTGAATAAGGATGGCAGTACCTGATCTTAAATAAGGGTTCTACCTTCTAAACACTTATTACTGAGCCTAGTTCTTACTACTCTGAGTAATCTCATTAAAGTCATGGTAGCCAGCACTGTACAGGATGTATCTACACACGCGCTGGACTGTACAGTTGGTATTGCACAGTCATTTAGTACTTGCTTAAGCAGTCCTGTCACCGCATGGTTGTTTCTGTTGTTACTGCACAGTAGTGTTGGCATTACGGTTTGTGCCTGCCGATGCTACATCGCTGTAGTGACAAGCTACATTGCCATAGCTCATCACTACAGTGATGTAGCATCTCATGTAGACAAGCCCACAGAGTAATAAGAGAAAAGCCCTAAAATACATGATTTCATCGGGATAATATTCAACCTGAGCAGCTGCCTGGTAGGAGACTCCCTGGCTATTGTTTGTGTGAGTGAGTTGAAATTAAGATGTCTTTTACTTGCTCTTAGGGGTTAATATGATGTTGTCATCTCCTAAGAGTGGAGCTGCTAAGTGTTTCTACCAAGATTTCTTGAAATGCTGCCAAGACCTGGAGAGTATACTTTGCCTGTAACACAGAGCGACAGCTTTGTATCACACATTTATTGTGCAGTTGCATAGAGAGGACTGTAAATAGCAGCTTTTAATTATCAAGTATATTTATAATTCATTAATATGAAGCGGATAAACAGACAGTGCTGGCTGAGGAATACAGAACGGATAAATAGAAAATAGTCAGCTGCATAGATAACAGGGTAGATATTGGTGTAGTAGAGTGAACATGGGAATTTCATTTCCCTTCATTTTGCTTTCATGCGGTTCTTCATATGGACTGTGTAATGTGTAATGTGTAATGTGACCAAGGGAAAAGGGTTAGAACTGAAAGTATCTAAAACCTGCTGCAAGTGTTTAGACTTCTGAAATTAAGATTTAAACCCTTGGTGAATAACACAAAGCAAAAAGGAGAGCATAAGAATTAATGTAATTAAGATATGTCAATATTTATTGTAACAGAAGAGTTTCTAAGCTTTTGTTACGTTCTACAGTAATTCAGAGTTAAAACACCCAAAGTTAAAAATTTGGCACAGGAACTTACAGAGACTTCCTGTCCATCTTTCTCATATAATTCTATTGTGCAATACTGTAAGTACTATTTTAAGATATTCTTAAATTTAAAATTCTTAAAGCAGTACATTGAATCAAACATCCATCTCAGGAGCTGATCCTCGGACTTGCAAGATCTACATCAGGTTGGATCCAATGAAGCAACACACTAGTACTAGCAAGTTGCTTATTTAATGTAATTAGAAATACACATTGTAGTTGTGAATTCTTCTTAATTTAGAAGTAAATATAAAGTAGACCACTTCTGTGAACAGGACTGTGCTTAAAAATATTAATGTAAGGTATATGTAGAATTTATTCTGTAAGTTAAAGAATAAATAAAAGAACAAGAATAGAATGAAGTGAAATCTCCTGGCTGGTCATAATGTAATATTCTTTATGCAGATATCTCATATATTGTGTAACTTGCATCCTAGTAGATATTCATTGTTTGGTGGAGAGCTTGAGGGTAGGTGAGAAACCTCTGAATAAGAAAGACATGTCATAACGAAGTTGGAAGGGACCTTGAAAGTCACCTAGGCCAATACCCTGCACAGTTGCAGGATTTGTTTTCTAAAGCAATAGCAGATTAATGCTTATCCCACCTCATATTGAAAACCTACAAGGAAAGAAATTCCACAAGTCTCTGAGGCATCTTGTTCCATGATTTTGCTGGTCTTGTATTTATGAAGTTCCTCAGAAATTTTTGTCTAAATCTGATTTGCTGCAGTTGGCCCAAGAATTGGCCAAGAATTTCTCCATCTTTTTCAGGTATCATTCAAACATGTTAAAAGTACTATTATACTATTAGACATACAAAAAACTAGAACTCTTGGTTCCAAAATGACACCTTTTATTAGACCAACTGGGAAATCACAGAAAAAATGTCCTTTTCTGCAAGCTTTCTGAATCAAAGTCCCTTCATCAGACTCTTGGACAAGTATAGATGGTACAAGATGGTAAAAAGTTCCCATAGTTAGGAAATAAACTTCATTTTTGCAGAGGGAGCTGAAGATATACTTATATTGTTATAAGATATACTTATAAGATATACTTATACCGTTATACTATTATGCTCTTTCTCTCTCCCCCTTAATCTCCTCTCCACACTAACTGTAGCTACTTCCCTGAACCCTTCCTCACATGCATTCCATATCTCTTTATCATCTTTGTCATTTGCCTCTGGATCCTTTCCAGTTTCTCTACATCTTTCTTAAAATGGGATGCTTAAAATGTTAGCTGAGGCTGAATTGGCACCAAATAAAGTGGTCTTGTCACCTTTTATGTCTCGCATACACTTAAATTTCATTATGTAGAAATTAAGTCTGGTTGAGATTTCCCTTAAGTTCTTCAGCCAATAAGATGCATAGGTTCCAAGGGGAATTGGGTACCTAATTTTTTTTTACTGTTTTGAAAATCCTAGTTTATAAAATTATTTTGTTTACCCTTCATCTCAGGGTTGAGATTTTCCAAAAATGCTTCTATAAAACAAGTTTTGGGCTATTAAAATATTTCTCACCTGATAACCTCAAGCCCCATCACAATATTCATTTATTTACTTTTTAAATGTACTAGTTCGGTAGATATAGAATATAAAGTCATTTTACCTACTGACAAAATGTATTCTCTTTGAAATGGAAAATAACTGTAGAACAACACAGAGTAGTGCACAAATTATGGGCAAGAGTTATGTCTTCATTTCTGGAGCATCTAGGGTCTGCCATGCAGAATCTCTAATATTTAAATCCAGGACAATCTTCAGAAAAAAGGCAGTAAGTCAACTCCCCTAGTTCTGCTTCCATGGCAAGCAGCAAAAAACTAGGCATTCTTCTGCAGGTTGGATAGAAAGGGGCTGATGTTTCCAGAAATGCTGTGCATCCTCTACTTTACATGAGAAGGAACTCTAATGTGAGATTTTGTTGCCCAGTCCGCTGAAAATCAGGGGTAGATTTTTCTTTTGATTGACTTAATGCATGCAGAAAGCAGCCGTTCCCTTTGAAAAGTCCAAAAGTCTTCTGCTAAATAAGCTAGAGTACTAGGGTAGGCTTAACTGATCAGAGAAATAGAAATATAATGTGATTTCAGTCATTTAGACCCATTTCTAGTCCAACTTGGAACATGAACTGCGTGTACTAAAAACTTATTTGGAAATATTTAGGACAGCTGGAAACTTAGAAAAGTAATATTCAGCTAGCTACACTGTACATTCAGAGAATTTCCCAAGACTTACAAATAGACAAAATTAGTGTATTTAACTCTGTCAGATTTCCCATGGCTCTATCATCTATGTGCCAAAGAGAAAAGTGTCATCCTATCCAGATTTTCTCATCAGCAGCAAGCTGTTACTGTAATAACCCACGACAAATGAAAAACAGAAGAACGGGAAGCCAGTGTGTTTAAACTGCTCAACTCTGATAGTTATTTCATGCCCTACCTCTCTAATCCATTTTTCCTACTGCTTCTAATGGGGCATTTTTATAATTTTAAATTAACATATAGCGATGAACACTGAGGGCATTACACTGTCAGAACAGCTGTAAAGAGAAGTGAATATGTTTATTTCATAATAAATGTATTGTGAATTTAGCAATTCTGCTCTTAAAGAAACATAAACAATAAAAATCCCGGAGTTCCATTTCACGGAACATCTAGTTCCCTAATTTTTGTTCCCTTTTATATGCATGCAGCCATACAATGCTGATGATACTTGCTACTAAACTTCGGTCCAGTAAAATACATGGAACTAAGCATGTATTTAAAATTAAGCATGTGCTTATATGCTTTATTGAATAAGACTCATATCAGACTTTTTCTTTGAATTAACCGCAAAATTAATTGAGGAGGCCACTACCTTACAAAAGGAAAAACTGAAGCAGAATAGATGACTTACTGAAGATCAAAGAGTAGATCAGTGACAGAATTGTAAGGAACTCAGATTTTCTGACTCTCTGATGGGCTTCCTGCCAGGCCGATCACAGTGGAGCTATTCCCTTATTTAGGGAATGTTCTAGGGCATTTATGGGATTTATTAACACCCAAGTTACAATGCTTTAAATTCAGTGCAGTGCAGTGCTTGGATTCCTTTTCGAAAAATATGAAAGGTATTTTTTTTTCAAGAGTAGTTTTATAAAATGTCAGTTTTAGTTGTAAAATAAAAGCATGTGTACACATTTTTTGCTTTTCTGTATAGTGGTGCATATTATCGTATTTTTTTTACCATAAGGCAATTAAAAGTGTAGTTTCTTTTGTAATGAGAGTGATATTTTCTTTTTCTTGTTCAGTTATTGATTTTAAGTTGGTGTCTTCCAAAATGTGGGTTTGCAAGCATAACTAATAAGAAACATGCTTGCTGTCTGGTGAGGGTGATGTAGGGCTATGCAGGATGCATTTTTTTTGGCACAGCAATATATCAGGAACAAATATTCTACAGTTGCTAAAGCCTCAAATGTTCAGCAAAAATAATTTGTGGGGAAGGAGGATGGACACGCATCTCAGGACTCAGTTTTTCTCACCGACTGACATGAAACCTTCTGTGTTTGCAGGGGAAACCTGTGAAACCTTCCAGAATTGTCAGATATCTGGAAACAATACCTACTTTAACTTCCCCATACATTTCAGTGAGTCGTAACACTTATGCCAATGATCCGACTTTAAATGTCAGTATATCTCTACTAATCACTTCCCAAAAGAAAGAAAAGAAAGTATATTAAAGAGATCTAAAATAGAGGTGAGCTTTTAAACACCACTTGGTGGAGCTGAATGGATAATAATTGGTTTCATTTTCCAGAAGATGGGTTCAGCTTTCAAAAATTGGGGAAATATTTGCTTAAATGAAAAGCTATAAACTGCAAGACCTGTCTCCAGTTTATACACTAATCTGACTGATTTTACTATTGCCTTACACCTACAAAGTAATGACTTAAATGCTACCAATTTAGTGGCTGTGTATAGACATTTTGGGGAAGTTAGAATGAGGTTAGAACATGTTTAAAATGACTGCCCTTATCAACCTCCAAGGTAGTCTAACTTAAATCAGGTTGGCCATTTTTAGACCTATCTAACTGTCCCAAACTTCTGTACAATTCCCAGTGCAGCCCAGCTGCTAGCTGCAGCCTCAGGGCTGCATTTTTTCTACATGCCCCCAGCACTGGGCTGTTTTTAGCCCTCCCCGCAACCCTCCACCCTGCCCCCACATGAACAAGCCTCACTACAGACCAGCCATACCCCACCCCAAGCCCACCAAAACCCCATCCTGCAAGCTGCTTCCAGTGCTAGATTTATCAGCATTCGCTGATGCTGGGAGCCAAGGAAATAAATGCCAGTGTGAAGATGGGGTGGGAGGGATCGGGGACGGGGGAGTTTCGCAGGGAGGGTTATTTGGGGTGGGGGGATCAGGGGGCTAAAAACAGCCCTTGGTGTTGGGGGATGGGAGAGAGCCCCACATCCCCCAAAGATGCCCCTCCCCCCAAAAAACTGCAAGTCCCCCTGATCCCACCAAATCTCCTGGACCCCAACAACCCCCGCTCCATGGACCCTGCCTGCCCCTCTGGTAAACTCCTCAGACCCCACTTGCTCCCCCAACTGCTCCCACAGATCCTGCTGTCCCCGTCCCCCCCCATTCTCTCAACCCCTTGCCTTCCCCGCCCCAGCATCCTGACTTAATTTAGATTGGGTGGCTTAACTTGATCTATACTCCCCCTAACCTCTCCAAATGTCTGTACACAGCCAGAATATAGATGGCAGTGCAGGGTACAAGACCGGAGAGAATCAGGCTCTTACTTGGATTATTTTTCCCTCTATGTCCCTCTTATCCTGAATAGAAGTTTGTATGAGTAGCAAGTAGAAAATACAGCCGTTAAACTCATAAACATCAAAGGATCTTTAGGGTAACTGATTATGAACTTCAATTTATTTTACTTACAGAAAGCATAGATAATTAATGATTTTGTGTTTTGATTAGAAAATTAACATTGCTAATATTGTTCCTAGATAACCACATTTTGGTGTTCTAAAAGTCTTTTGAAATGTAGTTTGACAGAGTATATTTCAGATTAAATTGGATTGATTATGGGAATTTTGAAGTTGTTGATTTCTTTGAGAGTTCTGTTAATTAACCATTATATTGTAACAGAATTTATTAATAGCACTGTTTGGGGGTGATTGGTTATAGTCGTGTTGGTCTAAGGACATAGGTAGACAAGGTTCTTTGGGGAAAAATTGGTCTTTATAAGCTTTCAGGCACAAACACCCTTCTTCAGGCATAGGGAGAGTCTGCTGGTGTTTGCATGCTCTCCTGCATTGGCTTAAGCCAATATGCAAGATGCAGGTTTGTGAAAATGCAAATGCATGGCAGGGAAGATCAGAGGGGATGGGAGTTGATAGGTGTGAGACAGGTAGGTGGGGAGGGAGGAAAAGGAGGAATGTTGACCTGGTGATGGAATGTAGCTGGTAAAATGTAGAGAGGTTACCTGAGGTTACTGGGTGTCAGACAGGTTATAATGTGCCATAAATCCAATGTCTATATTTAGTCCATGATTTTCAGTATCCAGTAGATTTTTGAAGTGAAACTCATAGGCTTGTCTACAAAAGATGTTTTGTAAATTCCCCTTGAAGATTAAAAATGAGAGATTGGAGAAAGAGTGGTTGTGAGAAGTGTGCACCCACAGGTAACTGGGTATTTTTGCCTTTGATAGATTTTCAGTGTGCATTCATATATAGCTGTTGTTTCTCCTACATAGTTGCATCAGGGCATTCAGTGCACTGGATAAGATATATAACATTCCTGGATATGCAGTTGTAAGATCCAGGAACAGTGATGGTTCTGTTGTGGGGTGTAGTTATTGTAGGAGTAATGGAGATGTATTGGTAGGTTTTACATTTCTTGTCAGAGCATGGTCTAGACCCATTCAGTGTTCTTTGGACCATAGAAAGTTTGCTTCTGGTGATGTGATTGGTGTGGTTCAATGCCTATTTAAAGGCCAGGATGGGTGGTTCTGGAAAGATCTCTTTAAGAATTGGGTCTTCTTCTAGTATGGATTGCAATTGTTTGAGGATTTTCTCTATAGGCTCCAGGGAAGGATGGTATGTCATAAGTAATAGTGTGCAATTCGTGGGGATTTTCTTTTTGTACTAAAGCACTTCTTCACATAGTATCTGAGTGGCTCTTTCAAAAGTGTGATCTATTCTCCTATTTAGTCAGTCTAATAAAAGATATCACATTTACCCAAAAAACTTTGTCTATCTTAATAATACTGTTCCACTTAGCTAAAAGCCTCAGTGGGTAATGAAGTATACATGCTGGGCTCACAACGCATGCAGAAGGGCAAAATACTTTATGAAGTGCCCTGTAGACCTCATTATGAGGTTATAGTTCAAGGATGCCTTGGAACTCTGTGCCTTAGAGAGCTTGGGCTAATCGCACACCTGGTTCCACACACCAATTTGTAGAGGGCAGGAAATAAGCAAGGTCTCCAGCCCAACACTAACTAGTAGCAGTGGTGGACTTTAGTGTATAGATCTACAGTTATTCCTGCTACTTCAGGATAGCTGAGCTGAGCTGTGCTTTTGGAGCTCTACTGCTATAAGTAAAAAGTCTCCACATTTTCAAAATCACCATGAAATAGCTAACCATATACCAGTATGTTCTTCCATAGTCCATTTTTGGTTGATGAGTCCTCCACTTGCAGATAAAGCAGCTGTATTCACTAACATTCTTAATGGCATCCAGACTTCAGGACATCTCCAATCTTGTGGTTTGTACTGTATATTGGGGAGTGCTGTTCACTGCAGCCTTCAGCAAACTCCAAACAACCATGCTTTTGAAGGTAAGCCAAACCTCAGTCAAATGTCTTGAAGAGAAGGAATGCTGCTTTTACCCAATAGCTAGTGTATCATCTATATAGTTCTTTACTAAGTTCTAAGGAGCTTCTTCTGAAGCCCCATAGAAAGCAATGGGTTTTGTAGATGTACCCCTTAGAGTATAACATGAAGACTCTGATGGTATGGATATATAATCAAGGACATGATTTGGATGGCAGAGGCTCTTTCTTGTTAAGGATGCTTGATCAGACTTCTGCTGGGCAAGTGGCTAAAAAGGACATTTTTGAGAATATTTGATATGTAAATCATTATGAGACAAAAATATGGGGTTACATGAGTTTCTTTTCACAGTAGAACTGTTCTGTTGATAGATAGCAAGTCTTTCCAAATCTGTAACTACCTTGCTTGGTGTTCTGGGAACTTTGGAGGTGAATAGCCTACAGGGAAAAAATGACTGGCATGAGAAGTATATTAAGCAGCTACCATTTTGTCATCTCTGCACTCAATTTCTGCTCCATTATATACAGGAGATAACATAAAATCTTTTATTCACTTCTGTGTGTTTTTTGGTGGACAGCAGATTGGGGATGTGAGAAAATTATGTGCTTTAAGGAAGAGTCTATTTATTTACTTGCCCCAAGCATCCCAGGCTTGATTCTGGCTGCAAAAAGCAAAATATGATCTCAGTAGAGGTTAATAGGGCTGAACGCAGCAACCTGAGTAAACCTTAATGCACCTGTGAAATGCTGATAAGGCAGTATGTTGTCCTGTCAGCTGCCCTTATTGAAAGAATCAGTATTTCTGTAGCTTCCTAGTTCTATCAGCACAATTTCCTCTTTACTTTTCAATAAATCATTCTTGGGTTTGTCTAGCTGCTTTCTATACCAGAAACTATTTCAATGACTTAGGGGGTAGTAGGGTAGAATGAGGAGGGGATGATGTGTTAGGGGGTGAAGGCTATGAGAGGCAGATGGGGTTTGGGGCTGAGGGGTGCAGTGGATCCCATAGGTCAAAATGGGGTTAGGTGTAAGGGCGGGGGAAGGGTATGATGGACTGCAGTAAGGTTTCAGTGTTCAGTGGCAGGGGAGGGCTCAGTGGGGTGTCAAGGGGATGGTGAGGGGTTCAGGGGGCCAGGTCATGATGAAGTGGGCTTACAGAAGGACAGAGTGGAGCCAGGGGGCATTTCAGGGTGCAGGGGTAATGCATAAAGGATAGTGAGGGGCACTCTGGGGGCATGGTGGAGTGTCTGGGGGCACCCAAATGTTGAGATACAAGGAGCAGTTCTGCCTATGGCTGGGGCGGGGGGGGGGGGGGGGGGGGGGGGGCATGGAGGTAACAGCTGTACTCCCCTGGCCCCCTGTCCTGGAGCTGGCAGTTAGGCCCACTCCCCAACCCCCCATGACAAACTCAGTAATATCTGTGTTTGTTTGGGTTTTAAACAGAATACTATAGTCCTAGGCTCCTAGCATATTAGTAAAGGTCCCAGCTCTTCAGCTGGAAAAATAAGCGTTGTGCTATGTGATGATGATGCACCACACTATCTGCAGCCCCTCTTTTCAAAATCCTAGATCCACCTATAACTGTCTCAGTTCAGTCCTTGGTTTTCACTCTCCAGTAAGGTTATGAATTTTTGTTTCCAGGCTGTCTTCTGAAGGTGTTCTATAGATTACCCTTGACTATGAGGATTGTGAGGTCCAAAGGGAATGGCTGTTCTGTGGAAAATGTTCTCCTGCCCATGTTTCTGTGTTGTCATTCTTTGCCTTTTTCCCGTGATTGTTCATTATGGCTACACTTGGCAGAACTTGATTTTTATTTGTTAATTTTGATGAATAATATTGATGTTTATTTTTATGCATTTATTTTGATTTTTATCAATTTAAATTAAATTAACAACATAACGATCTTCTGCCTTGGGATGGAAAAAAAGCAAAAAGGCCAAGAAAACACTGAGGCTTGTATCCTTCCTAACTGGAATCTTTCTCTCCATGTACCAATCTCACCAGCAGGCAGCTTCACTCCTTTTTTACAGACTCTCCCTGGCTGTCTGCAACAGAGTTGTCCCACTTAGGCTGGTGCTTCACACACCTTCCTCCACAGCAGCTGCTTCTGGTCCAGCTTGAGTACTCCTCCCTTTCTCCTCCCCGTGGGCTTCTGGTAGGGATTTAGGTAGCTTGTTATCTCCCTCCAGCCCACATATCAGCACCAGCGAAAAAGAAATGTATTGATTAATTGACAAGTCATTAGGTCATCTGCTGTTTTCCTCTTTAAAGAGACTGGCCCTCTATACTCCAGCCTGAGACTCCCTCCTGTTCTTTCCTTCTCTTTCTGATTATTAACAATGGCATTTTTTTTTATTGATCTGTGAGCGTGAAGTGAAATCAATGTTTATTGACATTTACCAATAAAAATCAAATCCTGCCAAGCCTAATTTTTGCATAATTTTGTGTAGTTTCACCCACATACTTTCCAATAGAGCATTTGGTGCACTGAATGAGATGCAGCACATTCTGGGATACACTTGTAGGATCTGGGGATTCTGGTGGTTTCAGTGTGTAGGATGTTGATTGTAGTGGCAGTGGAGATGTGTTGACAGGTTTTACATTTAGTGTTAAGGCTCCCTTGTGTCCCATTTAGTGTCTATTGATCAGTGGGGAGTTTGCTTCTGAGAATGAATTGAATGAGGCTAGGAGGTTATGGGGAAATATTTCTCTGAAGGTCTGTTCCTTTCTGAGTAAAGGTTGCAATTGTTCAGTTCAAGTGTGGGACTGTAGGTGACCACCAAGAGTATGTGGTCAGTATGGGTTTTCTTTTTGTATTGTAGTAGGTTACTACAGGGTATTTTGGGTAGCTCTTTCAAAGATATGTTCCACTCTGCTGGAGTGTTCTTGATGGGTTAAGGCTCTTTTTAGGTCTTAAAAACTGAGCCTTGTTGGGAAGAGTAGCCTATGAATTGAAGAAAATAAATAATAGATAGATAAGAAAGAGACACTATTCATGCAAGAGATAAAATAGAAAACAGAGAGGCCTTCAGTTTAGTTTCTCCCCTTTAGAGGTAGCTGTCTCCTCAGTAGTGGGCCTGATTCCCATTTTCCTGACATTATTTGTACATTGGCATATCTGTATTGACTATGATAGTCAGCAGGGATCCAGGATTTTTATTATAAAAATGTGCAAATCCTCTAATAAATAATCCAAAATACATGATTAAAATGAAACATCATTTTATATATAAGTATCAGTTGAACACAATATTTTATTGAGATATTTACAATTTTCAAGCAATTTGAAAGCCTACCAATGCCTCAATCACTATAATAAAGTAAATTCTAAATACCTATAAATTTTGGTATTTGATTTTGGACTTTTTATCATGGAAGACTAGAGCTCCCCCTGCCCCCTTAGCTCACAGAACACAGGTCCAGGCCCTTCACTCTCAAGCCACAGTCCCCCAGCCCTGCCGATGGCCCTCATCCCCTCTCACAGCCCCCCGGCCCTGCTGCTGTCACTCACTCCCTCCAGAGCCCCCTAAGCCCTGCTGGTGCTCCTTGCCCCCCAACCACAGCTGCCTGCCTGCCCAGCCCTGTTGGAAGAGGCCCCCAGTTGCCAGGGCTACAGGGCCAGGCACCCAGGTCCATAGCCCCTTGCCCCCACAGCAGCACCTGAGTCCCAGGCCTGGCTCCCCTTCCCCTACAGCAGGGGCAGGCAATTATATCAGGTGGAGGG
>NW_005841918.1:2146379-2153965 GCF_000455745.1 Alligator sinensis
CTTCCAGATCTGTGCTGGGGGCGGGGGCGGGGGGCGGGCTTCCCACTGTGGGCTCAGACTCCACCCTGCTGCCCTCCCTTGGGGCCTCCGTGGCCTGGCAGGCAGGACCTGGCATGGCAGGGAGGACTGGGGCTGGGTGAGGAAACTTCTTGCTGCTGTGAGCCCTATGTTGCCATGGCAACTTGCCCCCTGCCAACCCCACAGCAGCAGGGGCGCAATCCTGTGCCACTGCCCTCACTGCTGGGTGGGCAGGGGACGCCTCACCAGGGTGACATGGAGCTCACAGTGGCAAGGAGCTTCCCCATCCAGCCTTGTTCTGCTGTGCCATACTAGGTCTTGCCCACTGGGCTGCAGAGGCCCTGGGGGAAGGCAGCAGGACAGGGAGCCCAAGCCTGCAGCGGGCAGCCCACACCACCTCGTGCATAGATCTGGGGGACACAGGTCCTCCCTGTGTCCCCCAGGAGGGTGCACAGCAGTGAGGAGCCAGTGCCTCCCCTGCCCCCTGGATGAGCCACCCACTGCCATGTCCTGCTCCCTTCCAGGGCCCTCTGGCCATACATTCTGGCCCCAAGCCCCACATACTGTCCAGCTGGGCAGCAGCCCCAGGCCCAGCCCTGCCCAACTCCTTCCTTCCCTCCCTATGGGGGCCTCATCCCCCCTCCATCCCGCCAGACGTACCTGTGGGAGCTGCTCTTCTGGCTACCTGGCAGCCATGTGTATATACATGCACATGGCACCCCCTGCCTGCCCACCCTCCTCCCGCTCCCCCAGCCCCTTGCAGACTGGAACTCTGCCAGCCTGCAAAGAGCTCTTTGCAAAAGTGCAAAATCCATGTGTTTCTTCATTAAAATGAGAAATCTGTGTTTTTCTCGGGTGAAAGGGGAAACCCACATTTTTCTCCATTTTCCCATGAGAAACGGAGAACCCAGATCCCTGGTAGTCAGATATTACTGTGCATGTACATTGGATTGAGAGAGGAGAGTAGGGCCATCTGTCTTGCTCAGTAGATTTTCATGGTCAGTAGTCTATCTTTCATTTGAAAAGCTTTCTCCAAACATAAATCTTCACTTCAAACAGAGCAAGACCTAGAAACAAAAGGGTTGCAAATGGGGAGAGAACTCCATCTAGGAACAAGCAGCAGCTGTGCTTTCAATATATATCTCTTTTGTTTTTCTTTTCTAAACAAAAACATTTTTTTCTAGCAATAGGGGAGTGGGAACAAGGCATGGTAGAAAAGCAAAGGGAGATAAAAATGCTGGAAGGGTGTGAACATTCTCTCGTGTTTTTTATCCCAAACCAGCTAAGTAAAGGAAACAAAATGACAGTTAATATAGAGGGAATGAAAAAATGTGCCACACAAAAATGTAGAGATAGCAATTCCTTACCACTTAGGTCTGACTGTGCCTTCCTTTTTCCCAGTCATCAAACCTGTGGTTAAAAGACAGATCATCAGCTGCTGGCATTTGCCATTTTAAACTAGATACTGAAGGATGCATTATATGCTCAGATAGATCTGGCCAGACATTTTCATTCAACACTTTTGGCAAAAGGGAAATATTTAGTGACAAGAAATTATGTTTGCTTTGCTATTTTTTTGTGACAAACCACAAGTTTTTGTACATATCAACCTTTAATTTGGAAACACCTTTCAGTTTTCATGTTCAAAATGACGATTTTGATTTTGAAATGTCTCTTTACTTTATTAAAAAAAAAAATTAAAAACTACTGAAATCAGACATTAAATATGTGTTTGATTGGAGGAAAGCAGCTATTTCAACTTTTAGAGTTGCCAAAAAAAAAGTGTTTCAGAAAACCCAAAATATTTTTTAAACTGTTTTTTGGAATAGCCAACAAACCAGAAAATTGATTATTTAGACAGAGCAATCCTGGATAGTGCACAGTATTGAGTCTACATAAAAGTTCAAAGGACTTCACCTCTGTAACTCCCAGCCTATAAAAAAGGAGCTATCAAGATATCTGTGCCTTCAGTTTTTAGAATAGGAATTGCCAGAAATAACACTATAATAACACTAAGCTTTGTTAGATCAATAGAGGAATGTGGATCTGAGCATTTTGTCTTAGCTGTAACAACCAGTACGTTTTACCTTCCTCGGCTGTGAAAATAATAGGAATTTTTCTAGCTATTTTTTATTTTTGACTCTGCCAATTCAATTTAACATCCAAATGAAAATCTAGCACTCAGGAATATTGTTGATTTGAGACAGTCTTTGGAAGATTTGGGATTGATAAAAAAGGTAAATTAAAATGACATGTATGTAATACAGTAACATCACCTGTGATAATTTCACTGTAATATTTTTCATTTTATGTAGGAAAACCACTTCTTTTCTTCACACCAGTACTGTGAAATTTTGAAAGATAAGGAGATCTCAGGACTGTATTTGACAGCTAATTTGGCACCATCTTTTAAAACTTTGTAATTCTAATATAAGCAAATTGGGTCCAATTTAAATGGATTTTACCATGTTGTACATGGGTGAACACAACAGAATAGAAATGACAAAAAGAAAAACAGGAATAATTTTGTGTCACATCAGTGAAGTAAAGGATGTATCAGATGCATTTCTCAGATCTGGCAGAATATTACAAAACCAACTGTATAATATTATAGTTAACTATTATATGGCAGTATTACCAGAATATCAGCTAGGATGAGGAATACATTCATTACAGAAGTAGGGGAAATCCCACTGCTTGTTTAGTCCAGACTGAGGGGGTGTAAGCACACGTGTGCATGCATGCGCACACACGAGGACACACACACACACACACCAGCAAGAGACAATCTTGCAGTGGCAGATAAAGTCACTCTCTCTCTGGCGCTCTGTCTCAGGAAAAAGCAGAAGACAGTTCTCTCCAGGAACCACTCAAACTAAACACACCCCGTTCCCCTCCCCAGGCATGTGTATAGACAGTCATGGAGTCCAGAAAGAGGCAATCATGCACTGGAAAATAATGCAAAATGACCTTGTACATGTTCAAGCATCTCCATATTTTATCATTTTATTCTAGTTACTTTTGGATAAGCAAATTACTTGAAAATTTTGAGGCCAAAAGGAAGCACCTTTAATGACCAAAAAATACTTAAACTGCCAATAAGTGTTAGCTGTGAGCCTCGCCAATAGCCAAATAATATCCTTATCTGTAAATGCTATTCTGTGCACACCTTTTTAAAGCCAGAACAAAAGATAAGAAATGCAAACCACTTACTCAGATTATGTAAATAGTTAAAGGTAGGCTGCGGTTCCAAGTTTTGTAAATGGGCATAACTGGGCAAAAAACTACCCTGGCATTTATTTGTTTTTCTGTCCTCTTTTCTTTTCTTTCCAAAGCCAGCATATGGCCTTTAATGAATTCTTATATTTCAAGATTAAGTGTAGGGCTTGAAAGTAATTCTAACTAAAGATTTTTGCTAACAGGATATAAACCACTCCATGCATTTTTTGGACATGTAATTTAAATAGTTAACTTCACTTGGAATAATCTGTGAAATATAGGCACTGGATAAATACTATAAGCTACAACGTATGTCTTGAAAAATCAATAACATCACTTACAGGATTCCTCACAACCACATGGGATGTAGAAAAAATTAACTTCTGGATTACTTTTCAACTGTCTAGCTTCTGGTTGTGCATGCACTGGAGAAGTATGGTTTTATATCAGTGGTCTCAGTAAAATTAGACAGATGTATTGGTAATCTTCTTGATCCAGTCTCTCTGCTAACAAGGAGTGCATGAGTAATGAAGAGACCTTTCCCATGTGACCCTATTGCAGAACGATAATGAACAAAAATCGCACATTTTCAGTTACTTAGTACATATCAGAATTGGAAAGAAAAGGTAAATTAAGCCTTTAAGTATACAGATATTACTTTTCTTAACCTATGTTGGTTAAAATATGCAGGAATAGGGTATCCGTGGTATTCCTGTATATTTAATGTTCTATTTTGTATTAGAATTAATGCTTTTTCCATAAAAATTGTACAAAACCTCAAAGATTTATTGTGCCATGCTTTACAATCAAACAGCAGATTATATGACCTGAAAAATATTTCCATTTAAATTACAGTTTGGATGAACAGATAAATGCATTAAAAGTGAACTTTAGTGCTCTGCTAAAAGTAATGAACATATTATCTAGAAATAGGAATCCATTTCCCTTTTAGGTATTTGTTACCAACTGCTGCCTCAAAATTAATATCCAACAAATGTTTGTGATTGTCAATAAACTGTCCTTTCTCTTGTCTCACACTCGCATACACATGCAGGGAGATTTTATCTTATTACTCCTGTTTTTCTACTTTTTGTAAGTTGGTGATGGCTAAAAACATCTCTTGATTTATTATACCCACTTTTTGGACTTTGGACTATAGAGTTCAAGATATTCCTAAAGCAAGGAAACAATGTACAACATAGAACTTGAACAACCTCCAAACAAGGTAGAGCATTTTATAGAAATTATTTTCACACCCACCAACCCCTCCCCACTTAATTACCTGAATTGTTCTTTTCATGAAAAGCATAAATCTGTCCTGATAAACACTGAGCAATGAATTCTTCAATCAGTTCTAGTTCTTCAGTCACTTCTAATTGGCATATACAACCAATCTATTAGGCTGTTTGTTCTTTGCATTCTTGGTTCTCCAAGTCCAACAAACACCAACAGAGACTGCTTGGAAGATTCTAATGAAGTCTCTGGAGATTCTTGAAAACAATGGCTTGATCTGTCTAGTTGACTATAACGGCTGTGTCCAGGTGCCACAACTATGCACAGAAACAAGAGCTGGGCATTCCAGTGCTGCCCATAAATCAGCTATTGCTTACACCAGGGATGAAATTAAGCCCTTAACTCTTCTCTGAACCTTGTGGTAGCTTGATGGAGGTACATAATTCTTTAATGCTATTCTATAGCATTTCACTTAGCTAGAAGGCTTTTATTTTCTAAGATGCATGCAGACCCTTTCTTCAGCTTTGCATGGAGGCCAAAATCTTCTTCGTCACGATGAGAATTCGGTTATGTTGGGGTTGGGGCTTCAAGTCCTGGTAACTTGCCCATTTCTTATGTGTGTTAATAATTTATGTTTGTCCCCGCTAGGCTAGCTTGCCTATTCAGGCTTATAGGCAGTCCCCTAACTTCAGACAATGTCTCTGCAGCAACAGAGCACTTAAATCCAATTCTAACATTACATCAGGCCTTGCTGCAGACCAAGATGCTAGTTGTGTGCACCCTCATCAACACAGATCCCCTCATCACTAGACTTAATTATAACAACTGAGGTTTATTCATCTGTGCGTTCACCAAGTCATGTACACCACCACCTGCTTACAGTGCCCCTCTGCTGTCTGTATTGGTTGAATGGGGGCAATCCCTGAATTCAGAATTAATGGACACTGATTTAACTTCGGTTCCAAAAACATGCACAAGCCCACAGCAGAACACTTTAACCACCCTGGACATTCCACCACTGACCTCAGAGTATCTGTCCTTAACCAAAAGAACATTAAAAGGCAACGTGAATGTGAAATTGCAGAACCAGAAATTCTCTACAGACCTGATTATATTAACCCTGGTCTCACCAGGAACCATGACTTTTTACTGTTAGCTGCTATCACTTCTTCTTCATCTCAGCTGATCTAATCAGCCTATCTTAGCAGCATTCCCTCCCCCTGAACCTTCCTTTTCCACAGCTTTTCCTTTTGATAGTCCTTTCATGGCATCTGACAAAATAGGTTGTTGCCTATGAAAGCCCATGTGTACCTTAACCACATGTGTGGTTCAGAGTGTTTTCAAGGTTTCACCCTGCCCTGCCTTCTACCTTACACATCTAGGGTTCTGTCATGCCTACTTGTAAGAGGGAAATTGTGAATTACAGTTGAAAAAGAGATACACATCATGTTATAGGCCCATGAAAATAGTGTGGCAGGAGCTCCATAAATCACTGAGCATCATTCAGGAAGGTAAGAATTTTTAAAATGGTAGAAATATTTGTTTACTTGGTATTAACTACTGTGACAGGTTTAATCTCTTATTTACACGGTATGTACCATTGTGATGGATATTAGCTCTCACCATGGAAGTTCTCAATCCTGAAACTACTGTAAGGAAGCATGCTGGTTGCAGACCTTCTCATGCAAGAGTGGAGTAGAGATTAAAAAGAGCCAGTGATGGGTGAAAATCCTTGCCCATCAGCTGTGCCTTGATGGCAGGGCTATTTCATACAAGGGAAAGTAACACTAGCACTGACTGCTGCTATTGCCCCTACCCTGGCTTCTGAAGCCTGTGCCTTTGGTATATTAATCCTATGTGCTTTTATGACAAGGAAGAGAACCAGTATGATATTATGATCCTAGATCTGTAGACCGTTGACGTATGAGCAGCCTCATTACATTTAATGGGATGATTCATATGCATAAAGTGTAGAAGAATTTGTTTGCAGATTCTTAGTGTGTATATGTGAAAGGCACCTTTTCACATAAGAGAATCCTGTCCTGCTAACCTTTATTTTATCTAAACATTTAATCTTGTCTTAGTTTAGCGTGCCATTCTTTTTGGAATGATACAATATTTGGATGGGTGTTGTTTCCTCTGTAATTTAAAATATGAAGCAATATAATAATTAAACTTTGTTTTATAAAAACAATTTTCAAAGAGCTAAATGGATAAATAATTTACTAATAAAAATATCATATTTTATATTTTCAAAGACTGAAAAAGCTCAAATATATTTTTATATCAAGGTGAACATTATTAAATACCTGGTAAGTAATTTCTAGCAATTTAAGCTATCAGAATAATATGGCTTCCTCTCTTGTTTTGAATATGTCCAGTATTATTTGCCATTAGGCATCATGATTTTTATGATATAGAAGTTATAGCTTGCCTTAGTATTTTTATTAATCAGAGAGACATGGTTATGGTCTGTGGCTTGGCATCTTCTGTACACTGAAGATATATTGTTTGATTTGTCAAAGAATATGTGTTTATGTATTGGACCAATGCCCACCGCTATAATGTTAAGCTACCAGTAGCATTCTTAATAACAGTCCTTAGCTGAATATACTTAGAAATTTGTAAGTACTGTAAGTAAGTAAGTAAATAAATACAAAAATATGATACCAGTATAGCAAGCTCCAGTATAGTCAGCTGGCCCTGACGGTTTATACCCAAGGGTACTCAAGGAGCTGGCAAGCGTTATAGCTCAGCTCCTGGTACAGATCTTTAAGAACTCCTGGTGCTCTGGTGACATGCCCGAAGATTGGAAGAAGGCCAATGTCATTTCTATCTTCAAGAAAGGGAGGAAAGTATATCCGGCAAATTACAGGCCCATGAGTCTGACCTCTATCCTGGGGAAGGTCTTGGAAAAGATTATCAAAGAGGCCATCCTTAGCAGACTAGCTGATGGCAAGATCCTGAGGGATATCCAGCATGGGTTTGTTGCGAGTAGGACTTGCTTGACCAATCTCATTTCCTTTTATGACCAGGTGACCTATCACCTGGACAAGGGGGAAGAGATTGATGTCATATATCTTGACTTTAAAAAAGCCTTTGATCTGGTATCCCAT
>NW_005841918.1:2153975-2159566 GCF_000455745.1 Alligator sinensis
GCAGCCTCGACCTCACCACAATCCACTGGCTGGGGAATTGGCTCTGCGGTAGGACCCAGAGGGTGGTGGTGGACGGAAATCAATCGTTGTGGTGTGCAGTGACCAGTGGGGTCCCTCAAGACTCAGTCCTAGGGCCTGTACTTTTTAACATCTTCATCAATGATGTAGACATTGGTGTCAGAAGCAGACTGGCCAAGTTCACCGATGACACCAAACTCTGGGGTAAAGCATCCGCACCTGAGGACAGAAGGGTGATCCAAGCAGATCTTGACAGTCTCATGAAATGGGAAAAACCTGCAGCATGCTTATAGGCTCGGCAGTGCTACACTGGTTAGCACTACAGATGAAAGGGACTTGGGGGTCATGACTGACCACAAGATGAACGTGAGCCTTCAATATGATGCTGCAGTTAGTAAAGTGAGCAAAACGCTGGCTTGCATCCACAGATGCTTCTCAAGCAAATCCCGGGACATCATTCTCCAATTGTACTCGGCCTTGGTGAGACTGCAGCTGGAGTACTGCATCCAGTTTTGGGCTTCACAATTCAAGAAGGATATGGAGAAGCTTGAGAGAGTGCAGAGGAGAGCTATGCGTATGATCATAGGTCAGGAAAACAGGCCTTATGAGGAGGCTGAGAGCCATGGGACTCTTCAGCCTAGAAAAGTGCAGGCTCAGGGGTGATCTGGTGGCCACCTATAAGTTTATCAGGGGTGCTTACCTGGATCTGGGGGAACATCTGTTCACCAGAGCGCCCCAAGGGATGACAAGATCGGACGGTCACAAATTCTGCCACGACCAATTCAGGCTGGACATAAGGAAGAACTTTTTTACTGTCTGAGCCCCCCAGGTTTGGAATAGACTGCCACCGGAGGTGGTTCAAGCACCCACTTTGAATGCCTTCAAGACACATTTGGATGTTTATCTTGCTGGGATCCTATGATCCCTGCTGACTTCCTGCCCCTAGAGCAGAGGGCTGGACTCGATGATCCTTTGGGGTCCCTTCCAGTCTGAATGTCTATGAAATCCTTGAAAAATAACAATTATTAACTGAAAAAACCTGGCCTGTTAAAATGTAACAGTGCCAAACACTGCTTCCAGAGTTTTGGGAAGGAGCTTTAACTCACAATAAGGGAAATGAAACTGGCCATGTCTACACAAGATGCTGACTGTGCAGTAGCTCATTACTACTGCACAGTAGAGTTGCATGCCATGAAGCATGACACAACAGTTACTGAGCAGTCATTTAATATTTGTGTATACAAGTACTAACTGACTGGGTTATAACACCTGCGCAGTCAGCATCTTGTGTAGACATGGCCGCTGATTCACTTCAAGTGTTTGGACTCTGAGGGAGTCATTTTGGTAAGAAGTAAAATGCATCGAGCCTTTCACAAAAGGCAATTAGCATACAGATATTTAAGATGATACTTTTGTTGTGTTCTTGTCATTAAAAAAATAATGGTTCTAATTCTTTAAAAATATGTATTGTAATGTAGAGTGTAACATTTAACAATCTTATCCTAGGCCAGGTTGACTGACAGTGTTTTATACTAGTACAACACATACATATGCATATACATGTACATGTGCATATATGAAAGATAACTGAAGAGTTTTGCCAGATTTCCTAGAATTGAAGTGGTTGTTAAACAATATTTCATCCCATTTATCTCATTTCTTTATTAATATATGGCAGTGTCAGCTTTGAAGCTCAGAGTCAGTGAACACAAGAGGCAGGGATTTTTGTGGATGATATTTTTATATTAGACCAACTGCATGATTGGGATAGACCTCAACAAGCTATTGGTACCCCAGTACCCTTCTTTAGGTCTCTGGGAGAGAAGCAGTGCAAAATAGCAGTTAGAACAAGGGTTTGTATAAAACTCTATGTGTAAATAAAAGCAGAATATAAGAGAAAATACGGGCAGTAACAGACATAAGAGATTCAGTAGAAGTACAAGACGGTTCAAGAGGGGCTATTATATATAAAAATATAGTGAATACTGTCAACACCTGTACAGTACAACACAGACACTTGTATAGATTCTTAGTATATACTGAGTGCCATGTGACATTCTCTGAGCAATGACTTTATGGTATTTTCTTGAATAATCATACACATTCTACAGGGGAAATATCTCTACTAATAACACTGTGGTGTCCTGAACAGTATATCAGTATATTATTAGATATAGGGTGTGTCTACATGTCACCATCCAGTACCATGGCTACAGCACCATGCTTTAGTACTTCCTTTTGGAAGCACTAAAACATAGCGCAGTAAGGGTGGTTACTGTGCCGTGTGCACGGCACACACGTAAACTTCACTGCTTCGTCACCATAGCAGCGCACTATACCCAGGGAGTGCACTGCTATGGCAATGTAGCTGGTGATCATGTGTAGACATACATAACTACTATGTCACCATAGCATGCCATACGATGATGCTACGTCTATGTAGGGCTACATATAAATGTGTAGACATAGGATGTTTAATGTTGAAATTTGACTTTGGATTATTATTATACATGTATCTCAGTTGGGCATATACAGCTTTTGCAGACCATTAAATGCAAGTGAAAGAAATTGTTTGTGTCAGTTTGGCCTAGGCAATCTCAGGAAGGTCAATGTGATAAGTAATGGTCAGCAGCATCTGAGTATATCCACACAAGTTTTTTGCTTACAAAGATGTAATGTAAGAAATAAAGTCTGACTGTGTCCAGAGAAAATTCATTACTTTGAGATGACGAGTTAGATTTGGACTTTGATATAAGGATCATATTTTACAGTAAATACCATCAGTCTGTATGTGTAACCAGGAGTGTAGTGTCACTGACCACTTGGTATTCACACTAGATAAAAGAACTACAACGGCAGTTAATTGCTGAAGAAAACTGACACCACAAAATCAAACACTTAGCTAAATAATGCTAAGTGTAAAAAGCATAAGCACATCTGAGGACTATAAAATAACACATTGGATTAAACATTTTAAAAAGCTCAAGAGTTCCTAGAAATATACTGGTACAAATGCAACAACTTACAAATGAAAATGAAGTGTAACAAATTTCTATATTCATTAGTGTATCCAATTTAAAAATTATACATATACATTATATTAATTAAAACACAAAATATTTTACAGCAATCGAGCAAAATACATTTCACAGTGGGAAAGCCAATACACACTCCAAATAAATCAATTCCATCATGTACATTTATTATAGTATTGCATTAGCAATGGTATAATTAAAGCTCAAATGACAATGCCAGCATCAATCCTTATTCATAATTACAAAGCTATAAAAAATACTCTTTATAACTTCACTGTGTTTTTTTGATAGTCAGAGCAGTAGGCAAATAAAACTAATTTTATACCTTAAAATATTTTGGATAGAAAACTTCTTGATATTAACTCTGAGGCGAATGTATTCTGAAATAAGAATGACTTTCAACAATTTCTGAGTTCTCGGTCTAAAAATACTTTTGTCATTCCAAATAATGTAGTGAAGCATTTTTCCTACTCATAAGTAAGGAATAGTTTTATTGTAAATCTTTAGACTTGTCATGAATAGTATATCCTTCAAAGAAGAAATATGTGTTTTACCTTGCATGAAGATGGTTTTAATAAAATGTAAGTACCATTTAAATTTGGTGGAAAGTAGTATATGATATATTGATTCAAAGTTATCATTGGAGGAAAGAGGTTGAATCACTGCTGTTGTAAGAAGAAAGAAAGGAGTTAACCAGATGCAACTGGCGAAGTTATGTACCAAACGAAAACAACTGGACTGCTGCATTCAGATGAGTGTGGCCGTGTGGTATGTGGCACCACAGACACGTCTGTGGCGCCATATACTGCACATTCTGATGTTCTCTGCACTATAAGGGAGCAGTGTGAGAGGAGGCAGGGCAGTGTGTGCTGCTCAAAACTGGAGCCTGGCTGGCTGGAGCCACACTTCAGCTTCCAGCCCTGCTCTGAGCAGCAGGATCAACATTGCTGTAGTCCTGGGAGGCCCCCAGGACCCCACATAAAGCTTCTGGGGCAAGCCTAGTGCTGGCCCCAGCCTCCTCCTCTACCTCACCCAAGGTAACCTGTCAAGCACTAGAGCTTTCCCCAGGGACAACTAGTGGTGGCACAAGTTGTTCTGCTGCTAGTTGTTGCCAGGAAACCAAATGTCCATGCTTGTGTGGACATGGCCAATGAATTTGATGCAGCTATACTGGATCCTAAGCTATTACATACACTTTAATACAAATGAAATTACATAGCTTTAACAGATTTGCTCCAGTTTGACGCAAGAGCCCCTCTTTTGTATCATTTGATAAAAAAGTATGCATTGGTATACAATCTAAAATTAAAAATGTGTCTGTTTTTAGCAATAAATAACAAAATCAATTAAAAATGCTGAAAATTCCCATTCCTCTTATTGGTTTTTGATTTTTTTCAAGGTAGCTGTTCCCCTCCTTCTCAACCTGACCCCCAAATTTGTTGTTCCTCTCTAGTCTTCTGTCAGTCTCTTTGACCCATCAGTTTTCATTTGGCCTATTCCAAGAAGGGGAGAGGGAGATCCTTATTCTTTTGTTGGTTTTATAGGAGTGTAATGTTGCATTTTTGCTTTTGAAGTACTTATGGTCCACTTCCAGGTCCGATTTTGAGTGCACAGGGGACCCCCCATGCTCCCGTGGGATGCTCCATCCATCACACCATCTCAGCATTCACAAGCCAAACTTGGTACCTCGAGGTACGCAGAAAAAAACATATTAAGCTTTGTCTATGGCTGAATCACTGATTCTCTGAATTAGAATCGAATCCTCAGATTCAGATTCAACCAAATTGAATTAGGACAGTGATCTGAAACAGCAAATCGAATCACTGTCCCCCAAATCTGTCCAAATCCGAATCGAATACTGCCTGCTTCACATTACTGAGAATTTTTAATTGACAATATTTTTTTGGTGAAAAATGGTTTTTCAAATGAAAGACACATGCTTGAGTAGTTTTTTTAATAGCAAGTTTCCAATTTTTCATGAAGAAACCAAAAGATTTTTAATTATGTGTTTTTTCCCCAGTTTGAGCTGAAATGTTTTCATATTCTGTTATTTAACAATGGCTTTCTACTAAAAATAAATTTTGTACTGATGCCAGTGTTAAAAACAAAAGCAAATTTGATTTTATATTTTTGGTTTTTTCCATTGGCAAACTGAAACATTTCTACAATAATTTTTTTATAATTAGCATGTTTTATCTATTCTGTGGAGTACATGTATAACTATGATGCGCAATTCTTACGTACAGAGTCATGTATATTTATCATGGCTAGAATGTTTTGATGATCACTTTACCAACTTAACCTCATAAATCTTCACAGCAAGAGTGTGTCAAAGTAGGGTAAACCCATTTATATTTACAGCACCTCTTAAAAATCATATTTATATGAAAAATCCCCACAACATCCAGTCTAGAACAACAATACATGAAGAATTAATCTAGGTTGATTGACCTAGGTTAAATGTGAAGACCATTAAAATGCATTTGGGTATGCTTCTTAAAGAACTTAACTTTCAATTTCACAAATAACATTTCCCTA
>NW_005841918.1:2159576-2171624 GCF_000455745.1 Alligator sinensis
CCTCTAATACGATCCTCCCCAGCTTTTTGACTCTCCTTTTCTGTCTTTTCTTGCCTATATATTTCCAGTAGACTCATCTTTATAGTGTTGAGTACAACACTTTATAAAACCTTAATGCTTATATTAAGAAAGTCAAGTGATGCCATTACAGGTGTAAAGTTGCTTTCTATTATGAATAGATTAGAGTCACAAGTGTATTGTAAATGAAGAGAGGATGTATGAAACCTAAATGACCTTTGTGACCACAGCAGATATAATCTAAGCTAATCAAAGCTAAGTGAATGTGGAATTTGCTAAAATGCAGCTAGCTGAAACCTGTTATTCTCAACTCATTCCTTTTTTCTGTCAGCAGTGGTCCTTCTTAATGGTTGTGAAAGTTTATTATGAAAGAATTTTATATTTGATATTTTGCCTAGCTGCCTATTCATAATGGTTTGCAGAATGACATGGGGACCATACCTCTCAGCTTATAATAGGGTAGGCTTTGTGAGAATTACGCTGGCTGCCATCCAATTACCTTCCCAAATGCACTCCCAAACATCCTAACAAGCCCTGTGGCCCATCAAGCTGGGTTACAAAGTGATGTGTTAAATTTATTATACATATACATGAGGGACTACATTCTCCAGTGCCATGTACCTTGTAGTCATTTACACAATTTCACCCCAAAGAAGAGATCCACTGGGACAGAAAGGCATGTTAGAGCTGTCTTTTTGTTGAATCCTAGTGAAAGTTTTCATAAAGATTTTCAAAATATTAAAGTCTTAACAAGAAGCTGGGCTACTTTCAGGAGCAAGGAGGTTGCTTCTGAGAAGGCAGAATAATGAGTGCTGGAGCCAGACAAACTTTGCTTTGAGTGTGTAATTGTAAGACATGTGAAGAAAACTTGGCAGAGGCTGCATTCAGATTTTCTTGCATTGCATGTGAGGGAAGTGGCAGCAAAATGTACCCTATATAAATGTTGACCTTGAAATGCCATGTGGAGAAAATATTATTTTGCTTAACCTAAGTGGATTGTATTTTTTCCTTTCAACACTTACTTACTTGGGTACAAACACTCAAAAAGCCTGAGGCAAAATTTATCTAACTTATGTGGTTTTCTGGAAGTGGTGTAGTTTAAATCATTATTGAATATAACACACATTCAACCATGGGGCAGAGGGCAAATCTTAGACCAGGTTCTGCCATTTTTCAACCAGTCTGTGTGTGCCAAACTTCTGCTCTGTTATGGATATCGACTGGTTTCTGATCTATACCAGTAAAAGTGTATTGTCTATAAGTGCCCTTAGATTGTAACCCTACCACCAATTTCATGTGGGTTTGTAAATCCCTGTTGGATTTTGAGCCAGATGCAAAAAGGAACTTTGAAGTGGCAATGTTGATTCTTGCCAGAACTAACAGGCCATTCAGGCATCCAGCTCCTGGAGTGGAACTGACAATCTTGAGATGCACACCTAGGAATGGGGTTCACAACAGCCAACATGCTGAGCAGAGGGTTAGCTAAACAATCAGAAGTGCAGAACAAAGGAAAGAATGTGAATTCCAACTCCTTTCTCAGACATAGCTGTTTAGTGTAGGCCTTAGTTAGGTTCCTAAGTGGCTCAGAGCCTGAAACCCCTCTCTGAAGTTAGGCACGTAAACTATGTCACTGGGTGGGAAAGGGTTGAATGTATCGGTCAAGTATCTGGGGCGTTGGTTATAGCTGTGTTGGTCTAAGGCCATAGGCAGAAAAGGTTCTTTGGGTAAATGTGGTATCTTTTATTAGACCAACTAAATAGTTGGAAAAATTGTTCTTTACAAGCTTTTGGGCACAAACATCCTTCTTCATGCATAGAAAGAATCTGCTGGTGTTTATGTCCTCTCCTGGGTGTAATAGAAGCTTAAGCCAATATGCAAAATGTAGGTCTGTGAAAATGCAAATGCATGGCAGGGAGGGAAGATCAGAGGGGATGTGAGTTAATAGGTGGAAGACAAGTACATGTGTGGGGAGAGCAAAAGAGGAGAATGTTGACCAGTGATAAAATGTAGCTGGTAAAATATAAAGAGGTTACGTGGGGTTATTGGATGGCAGGCAGGTTATAATGTGCCATAAATCCAATGTCTATATTTAGTCCATGATTTTTAGGATCCAGTAGGTTTATGAAGTGAAGTTCATAAGCTTATGTATGAAAATATTTTGTAAATTCTCTTTGAGGATTAGAACTGAGAGATTGGAAAGAGAATGGTAGTCTTGTGAGAAGTGTGCATCCGCAGGCTAGGATGCAGTTGTAAGCTGGATCTATTGAGTATTTTTGTCTTTGATAGATTTTCAATGTGCATTCATTTGGGTATGTAGTTGTTATTTGGTTTCTCCCATATAGTTTCCATCTAGGTTTTCAGTGCTCTAGATGAGACATATTACATTTCTGAAGCTGCAGGAATAAGATCCAGGAACAGTGATGCTTCTGTTGTGGGATGTAGTTATTGTGGAGTGGTGGAGATGTGTTGGCAGGTTTTACATTTCTTGTCCAGGCATGGTCCGGATCCATTTGGTGTGCTTTGGGCCATAGAAGGCCAAAGCACACCAATACTTTAGGAAGACCTTCCCTGCTGAGCAGTGAGAATGATGTATCAGACAAGGAGATGACTACGCACACTATGGGTTAAATAGACCATATTTGCGCCAGACACACACACATAAATACCTGTAGTGTCAACAGTAATGAGACCTTTTAGTAATAATAGATTTTAGGGCTGTGGGAAACAGTGCCATTTCGTTTTGACGTCCGTTTCACCATTTCAAAGACACAGCGTTTCATTTCTCTGTTTCGAAGCACTGTTCTGTTTCATATAATCAAAAATGTTTCCCTATTCCTATGCTGTTTCGACTTGTTTCAACATTTCACTCATAGGCTGTAATGGGGAATCACGAAAATGCCTATAACTTTGTCATTTTTTCCCTGATTTGAATGAAAACAGCAAGAATGGTAGCCTCTCCTTAGGCCACACATCCTGTCAAGTTTCAAGGAGATAGATGCAGGGATTTCTGGGAAACTGCACCTCCAATTGTTTAGAGCAAAACTTGTGTCACTTGTAAGTGTGAAGGCACGGAGGTGGGGGATGAAAACAGCAGTCATGGTAGCCCCCTGTGAGGCTGAGGCCATGAAGTCTTCCAAGTTTCAAGGAGATAGGTGCAGGGGTTTCTGGGACACTGCACCTCAAGGTGCTGACAAGCAAAACTCGTATTGGATCCCACCTGCTAGGAACAGGCTAGCAAGTAAGAAGTGATAGCCTTTCTTATGCTGCAGAGCTGCTGGAAGACAGCTCAGTAAGCTGACCCCAAGGCACAGAGAAAGCTCAGTTCAAACCATGCTTTTATGCTGTTTTTCCATCCCTCCCCCAGAGCTCTGGGATTGGAAGGGACCTCAGGGAAGGATCATAGTCACTGGCCAGCTACACATCAATATCAGAGCAGTCCTTCCCCCCTCTTCCCCCTCCCTTTTCTTAGTTTCTGTTTAGCTGCAAGCAAGCCTGGCTTTGAAACTTGAAACATTTTGAAATTTTTGCAATGTTTCAAGTGCCCTCATTTTGTTTCAAAATGCATCGAAACAGCTTCGAAATGAAACACCCGTCAACATTTTGCACAGCTTTAATACATTTTTATTGCTAATCTGCATTCAAACTATACAGGAAAATAATTCAATGCAAGGTGTTAATAGGCTCAAATTATTTATTTTGTAAATTTAGTTTCACTATTTCTAACAGGTGACCTGTATGATGACTTGATTTGCCTAGCTATGTGTAAGTGTTCATACTTAGGAATTTTGGCTCCTACTTGCGTGATGGTTTCCATTTTTCCCTAGTGTCTCTTCTATTTTCTTAGCAGGCTTTCTTTCATAGTTTTATTAAATATTAATTAGACTGTAATGTACTTGAATCAAATTACAGGAAAAATTATTGTGACTTTCTCCTTTGAACTCAGTAAAATCTGTAAGGCAGTGGCTTTAAATGATACAAATATAGAGCAGTTTTGGGGATTGGGGTGTTAAAATAATGTGGATATGAAAACATAGACATCAAAGCTTACATGGTAAATGGTATGAAAAAGAGTGAAAGTATGAGCAGTGTTTATCACAGCCTTTTCAGTAAACTTTGGCCAAAAAGAAGTGTTGAGATACAAGGCAGTAACTGGCAAGACTGGTTCACTGAGACTTTTTTTTTTACTTTTATAACAATTGCTTCCAGTAATAGTCCAACAGTCTACTATTCCTTTCTCAACAAAAGAGATTTATTCCTATAATGTATTGTTCCTGCCCACATGGTATTTGTTGCTCTGTTTGCTAGTCAGTGTAGGTGGGACTACATTAGATCTACTCTTTTAATTTGGTCCTATGTTCTCTCTCATATGTTCTCTCTTACCTCCAGGGATCTTGGTGTTCTCTGATTTAAAAAAAAAAAATCCCCTATTTTCAGATTTAAAAAAGTAACCCAAAATCCACATTTTTCCATGATTAAATTGAAACACCACTAAGACAGATGGCTAGATAATGGAGTTTTATTTTAATCATGGAAAAATTTCAATTTTGGATTACTTTTTTAAATCTGAAAATTGAGGATTATTTTTTATCAGAAAAAACCAAGATCCCTGCTTCTCTCTGATAAATATTTTACATAGCATCTTTATTCCCCTTGAGCTCCAGTTCCTGGCTTTCTCCATTGGCTCCTCCTCTCTTCTCATAGAATATCTTACCCTTCTTCTTTGTCACCCAGTTCTTTCCTTCTGTTTTTCATTGCAGCAAATCTGTTTCTCAACCCCCTCTCTTCCACTAGCTGGTCCCTCATTCTGTACTGTCCTTGCAGCTATATGTTGTCATGTGACATTCTTGCCTAGACATCTGGCAATTATTTGATTCTGCTCCACGTTCGAACTACACCATTCCAGCATGGCCTTGTTGTCACATGTATAAGCTCCTGCACGTTTAAAATGGCAGCTGGGACACTTTATCTAAACCTTATTGAATGAGGTTTAGAAAGTGTCCCATGCCATTTTTAAACCCTCAGGGCCTTAATACAAATGCCAGTAAGACATTTTATTTAGAGCAGCTGCCTGGGAGCTGCTCTAATTAAAATCCCACTCCCCTCCCCAGGCCCATATATAGGCAGCCCGTAGAGTCCAGAATTGCACACAGTGGTTTAGTGAGGCCTAACCATCACTGAATCAAGTGACACGATTATCTCACATATCTAACATCGAATACTGATGCAGTCCAAAACTGTATTCACATTTTTTGCATCGTGTTTAGTCTGTAAACTATCAAGACCCCAGGATTGTTCTCCATGGTGCTGCCATCTAGCCAGTTATTAGCCATTTTGTTTATGTGTTTTGATTATTCTTCCTGAGATGTCAGCATCTTGCCTTTGTCAGCACTGTCAGCACTCTTTTGGTTCTAGCTCAGGTTTCTAATCTATCAGGCTTCTTCTGAATTGTGCTCTTGTCCTCCAATATGTTCACAATCCTTCCCAGTTTCATGTCATCTGCAAATTTATTCAGGTAGTGCTCTCTTCCAGCATGTAAATCATTATTAAACATGTTGAAAAGCAATGAACCCAGAACAGACTTGTAGGGACTCCACTTGAAACCTCCTGCCATTCCAACAAGGATCCATTTATAACTACCCTTTGCTTGCAGAGCCAGTTATCTATCCACCTTTTAGTAGTTTTGCCTAGCCCAAATTTCTCTGATTTGTTTATGAGGTGATCATGTGTGACTTTGATAAAAAGTCTGACTGAAGTGTAAGTATATTATATCCACTGCATTCCCTTTATTCATCTGACTAGCTAGTTTGTCAAAAAAGATCATATTTGTTTGCCATGATTTGTCTCTTGAAAATCCATGCTGGCTGCTCATGATCATTCTTCACTCCTGAAGCTGCTTAGAAATGGTCACTCTTATAATTTGCTCAAGAAACTTCTGAGTCCAGGCTAACTAGTCTGTAACTACGTGTTCTACTTTTTGTCTTTTTTAAAGAGGGGCAATCCATTGACCCTTTTATAGTCCACTGGTATCTTGCCTGTCTGTCTCTCAGCTTGGTAAATTTAATTTCCAAATACTCTGAGATCCCTTCTTCCAGTTCCTTCAGTAATCTGGAATGAAGGTACGCAGGATCTCTGCTTGTTTCCTTCCTTCTCCAAATAACCTTTGTTAACAGTCAGGTTGCAGCATTTTGAAAATATTTTATTTATTTATTTATTTTTGTGTAGACCAAGGCAAAGTAGCTGTTGAGTAGCTCTGCTGCCTTAGCAACTTCCATTAAAAGCTCACCCTGGCTTTTTAGCAATGGACTTACAGTTTGCATGGTCGTCTTTTTTTTGCAGGGGCTTTTTTTCTTTTGACCAATGTACTCATGAAACCTCTTTTTGTTGTCCTTAACTTCCCAGGTGTATCCCATTTTTTATCTTGGCCTCCCTGGCTTTGTCCCTGCAAGTTCTGTGTTAAGGTCATCACATTTCTGTAGAGACTTACAGTGAAAAATTAAAATATTTTGAATTATGAAGTACATTTTTCTTAATGAAATATTATGCCTTCTATTCTCTATACAGACTAATAACATATTAATGCATTTATTAGTACTGATGCTTTGCATAGCTTCTAAAAAGCAAAAAGCTTTATGTTATAATGCTGCCTACACATGTTTCTGGAACAAAACAGAAACAGCAACAGGAACAAAGAAAATGCCAAAAAGGTCCTTTGTAAACATCTACAAATCACATTGGTTTCCATATTTCACTTTAAAATTATACGTTACAAGTTCAAAATGGACCCTGCACTATGTACTCCATTGCTTAACCTAATATTCATATATTTTCTCTTTTAGACAATGTGTTCCATTTCTTTGTTCCACATGTACAGCACAAGAAGAAATTTACATCCTTTACTAGTAATCTGAGTGTGATGTGGAATTGGGGAACAGTAGCAGACAGGAATAATATTGAAATGCATTATTTCCTATGTGACATTAATGAGCAGATGAATTGATCTGACACTATTTTCTCTCCAGTTGTCACTGGATATACTGCCATGCCAAGCACTAGTCAAATCTCTCTTATTACTGTGTTATATTGTCTGGTGTGAAAAATACAATACGAAAGTCAGCATCAGAAAACTTTTCATAGAGACAGCTGCATGCAACACAAGGTTTAGATCACAACAGTGATTGTACTGTAAAAGCAATAAACACCATGTTCTGTATGAACTAGAAAAAACAAAAATTGTATTTTAAACGTTAGCAAATCTGTGATGAGATCTCCTCTTAAGAAATATTTTTTTCTGTCTAGTTAACGGAGCCGATTTGCTGTTTTAGAATCTCAAATCAAACAATGTGGTTGGCATGCTGCAGTTTTGCTGGAAAGAATGAAGTCTGGTCTAATCAGCAATATGGCCACATGACCTTTACATTTCATTGCATGTGTATGCAGTGCCAGTCATCTCTTGCCTCCCATGAACAGGGTTACACTTGATCTTAGGCCAAAAGGCTGAGAAGCAATGATGCATGCTTCTCCTGCATGCACAGAATTCCTGTGCATCCTATTGGGAGTTACATATTGCTGTCAAAGGAAGTATATACTTCTAATTTCTAGAGCAACCTTTTAAGTATAAGCTGGAATTTATAGGTACTTATCAGCTGGCAGCAATGTAGGTGAATAAAAGGAGACTTTAAAATAAAACAACTGCTGACTCAGTCTAGAGGCTCAAGAGTAAAAGTTAAAGTTCAGCAATGCCAGCCCCTCCTCAGCTTTCAGCTGATGGAAAGTATTACCCTTCTGCTAATCCTTGGAGACTTGTGCAGAGTAAAGAATTGGAGATATAGGTGTTCAAATAAAAGAAAGATGATTACACTTGGAGGCCATTTAAAGAGTACTTCCTTGGAGTTTTCTGCCATAGCTGACAGCCAGACATTCCAAATGTTTAGAACCAAGATCCAACAAAACTGTTCAAGCAAATACAACAGACAAAAACTAATCTACTTTAGTTAGATTTTCTTGACTTCTGAAACAGTAGGGACAATCTCTAATTACATTTTAACATTTGGTGTATTTTGATTTCCTGGTTGCAAAACTGACACAGTAAATACTGAATAGTTAGTGTGCCACTGTGAATTAAAAATCATCAGATCATCATATACCACTTCAAAGTAAACACAGTTCATTTGTGTTATCATCCTATTCAATTCAAATTGTTAAGGCAAACTGTAGTTACATTAATTAGCAACTTTGGGTGTGTCTAGATCAAACGGGGGCCCTAAATTGAAGCAGTGGGTTTTATAAAACGCTGCTTCAATTTAGGACTGATTAAACCCTCGTGTCATAAACACACCACGCTGATTTACCTGCCTCTCTGGTGGGGAGGGGAAGGCGAGCTGCCAGCAAGCAGAGTGGTCCCTGGGCTACAGGGGCTGGGCTGGTGCTCCCCTCTGCAGCAGTGGTGGCTTCCCTCAGGCAGCACCTACCCACAGGCACCTGGCTCGGGCAGTCCTGAGGGGTACTGCGGCTGTGGAGGGAAACACCAGGCCCCCACGCAGCCAGGCAGCTAGGCAGGCTCTGGGGGGGATCAGGCTCACCGCTTTTCTTGGGAGGAGCCTGCTTTCCCAGGCTGCTGCCAGGTTGCCTGCAGGGCTTCCTGCAGAGCCCCTGAGCTGCACAGAGCCCGGTGCTTCGCTCTGCAACTGTAGGGCAGCAAACTAAAACTCTTCAAAGGAGTTTTAGTATGCTGCACCCCAAGTCATTTAAGGAGCATTATGCACCGAATTTCCTACAGCGGCTGGAATTAATGAGCAATACTTTGCCGAGGCGTGCAACTACAGACACCATTAAAACGGTGCAAATGCATTTATCCCACTTTAAAGTGTTGTGCACACATGCCTCTTGTTTCATTTACACACTTGTTTCATCTTCTGCTTCACAAGTTGTTCTGTTGAAATCATTGAGACTATTAGCAGACTAAAACACTGCTAATGTTTGTGAGTGTGGCAGAATCTGGACTTTTCTGGAAGATTAATAGTGTTAAACCATGTAAAATTAAGAAGGGATTCTTTATTCTTCCAAGAGCTCTTTGTAGCTTAGATATCAACTATCATTTTTTATTCCTAGAAAAGGGATATAGCTATGTTTTTACTCTTCTCATTTTGCAGATGAGCAAAATAATCCTGACTAGTGTCTGAAATCATTTTGTGAGTTGAACGTTCCTCAGAGTATTGCAATAACCAGAAAAATATTTTTTTAAAAAGGCTTTCATATTTTTAGTTGCCAACAAAAGGGTACTTATATTTTAGTGATCCATCCACAAATGTTATTTAATGGAAGTAACATGGTTATTGTCGATTCTAGGTCTAGGTACAGACATTACATATAAAGTGGTATAAGTGATCAGACACATGTCTAGACCTGTAACAGAACAGAAGATCAGTGCACAGAGGCCAGTTTAAAATGATGGAACCCAATCTAAGATAGACATGGATGGATCTAGTATCAGATTTAATTGGTTTTGGTTAGACTGGCCTATCAAAGGTCTGTCCCTGATTGCCTCCTGACTTAGGTTAAGTTGGAGTCCCATGGCATCTCAAGTGCTTTTGTGGCTCCCCTGCTAACCCTTCCTCACAGGGCAGGCAGGATAGCCGTAGGCCATGCTTTTCTACTCTGATGGAGTGCTGGGCTGGACTGCCATGGACTGTCACAGAGCTGAGGTAGCAAAACCTCTGCTCTCCAGTTTTGCATCCTGCCTGAACCTGACAGCCGGGCTGGGAAGGGCAAAGCAGAGGTCACCCACCCCTGCCTCACCATCTCCAGTCAGCATAACTGGGGACGCCATGCGAGGGGCTTTCCCTCTTCCCTGCTGCTTGGCCTACCTAGCCAGTGTGGCTGGTGTCCCCAGCCTCAACCCTTTGCAAGCTGTTAGTGGCAGGGGGGAAGCAGAAGCCCCTGCCAGTGGACCTGGCCCCACCAGACTCAGCCAGAAAATTGGGGGTGGGGTGCTGCATGGTGGGCATTTCCTCCCTTCCTTGCTGCCTGGCTCAGCGTGGATTCTCTCCACAGCTCCACCCCCGCCAGCTCTCAGAAGTGGAGGGCAGGGGGGAAAGTGGAGGTCTCTGCTGCACAGCCTCCCCGACCTGTTCTGGCTGGGGAGGCAGGGTGGGGGCTTCTCCCCCTTCCTTGTTGTATGGCCCAGTGTGGCTTCTCACCACAGCCCCACCCCCCACCATCTGTCACTAGTGGGCAGATGAAGGGGGGGAAATGGAGACCCCTGCCACCCTTTCCCCCCTCCCCTTCACCACTGACAGCTGGTGGGATGGCAGGACCAAGGAGAGAAGCCACACTGGCCAGGCAGGCCAGGCAATGAGGAAGGAGGAAAAGCCCCTGCCATGCAGATCCCCACCCCCCGACTCAGCCTGAACAGGTGGGAGGGTTGTATGGTGGGGACCTCTGCTTTCCCCCTCTCCCCCTTGCCACTGACAGCCAGCAGGGGGTGGGGCTGTGGATAGAAGCCACGCTGGGCCAGGCAGCAAGAAATGGGGGGAAGCCCCCACCATGCAGCCTCCCCCAGCTGTTTTGGCTGGGTTTGGGATGATCTAGGTCCATGTGCTGGGGGCCTCTGCTTTCCCCACTCCTCTCCCCCTCTGCTGCTACTGGCAGCCAGTCACTGGTAGGGGGCAGTGCTGGGGACACATTCTGTGCTGGCTCCCCCAGCTCCATGCAGCTGACAGCAGGGGGTTGGGCACATGTGCCTGACAGCCAATCAGGGATGGGCCCCATTCATCTGACCTCAGCAATCTCTGGCAAGTTGGGAGGTGGGCAGGAACATCCCCATCTTGTGGCCTTGACAAGTACAGGCATATATATGCCCCCTTCCCCACCCCCGAGGGGTGAACATGGGCACTCCTGATCCAATCTTCACAGTTTAGAGAAACCCATGAGGACGTGATCAATTCTGCCTTGGGCTTTTTAAATGGCTGTACTTAGACTAAATAAACTCCATATTGCATCTCACTTTACAATGATGAAGTGTCCAGAATATTGAGTGCTGTTTGAAGTATGCATAACTTTTTAATATTTTTAGACTTCATACCTAATAATCCATTGCATACTGTGTTTAAAAATATATACATCTGAGTGTCAGGTTTCTTCCCCATTGGCTATTGTTTTGGCTTCAAATGGTTATTCATGATTCAGAACTCAAGCGAACAATGTGAACACAATTCTGTAATGGAAATACTGGTTGTATTGTAGATATATTAATAGATGTATTTTCAAATTGTAAATACCAGGAAGAGATGAATAAATATGTTCAGGCATTTAGAAAAAAAATGTTCAAATAATTTAGGCTGCTTGCAGACATTGAAAAAAAACCAAAAAACAAAAAAGCACACTTTACTGGAAGAAGCAGTGTGTTAGTTCAAAGTGGCTCTGCAGCATCTGCATAGATTGGGCACTTCAATGGGGTTTTTGGTGCTTTTAGCTAAAGCTGATTCAATCAGCTGTTAGATAAAAGGAAGTCCCACAAAAGCTCCCAATCTATACAGATGTCAGGCAGGCTGGGTCTAACTAAGGTGCTGCCTCTTTTGGGCATGTGTGTGGCTCAGCATGGGAACATGCTGAGTTTAAAGTTAAGTGCCATTTTGGTGGGTTGTTTTTTGTGTGTGCAAGCAGTCTTAATGATTAATTTCATTTATTACATGAAGCCAGCAGCGTGATGTATCTGCTATTTTAGAATGTAAGCATACACACCCTATTTTTTCTCTTTGTAAAACAGCAAATTGCAATATAAAAGCCAAGTATCTTGTTTAAAAACAATACATTTGTACAAATTATATTAGGAAGAACAAGGTTAAAATCTTGCAATACTGTCCTGTATGTATAACTACAGAGAGTGGCAGCAAAACAATCTTGATGTACTATGTGGAAAGTGTTTTTGTATATATAAACTGGAACATGTATACAGAATACCATTTATGGCAAAAAGATAAATATTTAGAAAAAATGAAAAAAAATGGTGAAATATAACAAAGCTCAGCAGGA
>NW_005841918.1:2171634-2181016 GCF_000455745.1 Alligator sinensis
AAAACAGAACGGTACATTTTGAGATTTTTAACACTGTAACTCCTAGGGCTGTGAATCTGTAAATTTATCTGCACTATGTTTGAAAAAACTAGAACCCTAAGATAGCTACTATAAGCAGAGAAAGGTAATTTTTTTTAAAATGTCCATAGTTCTACATTTCAAAGTACTTTGTAGAAGGTAAAAGTTAACAGTGATGTTTAAAATGCCCTAAGTTACTTAATTAAAGTAAATAATATGCAACAAAAAATTCTATGAATGTTGCCCCCTTTATAAAATTGTCTATGACCATCTTGTACCTTGGTTTATACTTCGTTCATTTAAAGCTAGAAATACAAGAGCAAATCTTTAGCTTAGTTATGTTGTCATGGTTCTATAAAATTCAGTAGTTCTACGGCCATTTACAGAAGTTGGGGTTCTTGTTCCAAATCATTTTAAAATGAAAGCTGAGATTCTAGAATACACATCTTGAACAAGCAAATAGTGAATTTCCAGTTTGAAATAAATCTATAGATTTTAAACAGAACCCTTTAAATTGTACGTGTTATTATGCACTACCAATTTCTAAATCAGATCTAAATAATAGTAATTCATGCAGCTGAACTTTCAAGTTCATATCCTCAAAAGCATTTGGATCCCGAAATACCTTTGAGGTTCTGTGTTTTAGTTCTTAATTTTTATTAGGCTTTCTGGCATCTTAATCTTTCTAGGTCAGGTTGCCTGTATAGCTTCCAAAATTCAGATTTTTTTTTTAATGCTAGTTTCCTCCTTAAGACTAATTTAATTTGATTAGCCCTTCTAGCTCTGGCTCTGTACCCAGCACTTACTGCTGCTAATCTTGATGCATGAACATTCTTTCTGTTGTATGTCTAATTTAAATTCAAGTCTACAGGGCAGGGCTCTTATCTCTCATGTCTGCAAATCACCATCCACTTACACCTATACTACTATGTACAGATATAACAGCATTGACTTAAACTATAATAATACCAGTCTCTCTTTAATCCAGTTAGGTGGGGATGGTAGGGATCTTGTTGTTTCTTAAGCAAAAGAAGTAGGGGGAAAATTTTTGCATAACACATTTGCTAATATCATAAATAAGAGAGAATTTCTACTAACCTCATTCAACATTCAGAAAACTAAGGTCCTCCACCAATAAGCTGCTAATGAACAGTCCCCAGCTCCAGTAATCTAGATCCATGGTGAGATTCTAGAGAACATTGAATATTTCCTGTATCTCGGAAGCCATCTCTCATAGAAGGCTCACATCAATGAAGACACCCAACATTACCTCAAATGTGCAAGTACAGCCTTTGAATGCCTGAAGAAATGGGTGTTTGAAGATTGCGACCTCAGATCCAAAACCAAGTTCATGGTTTATCAAGCAGTCATGGTCCTCTGTCTGCAGAAGATCCTCTGAATCCAGTGGGAGGACAGACACAGCAATGTTAGCATCCTCCTGCAAGGAAGTACCGTGAGTATTGAGGCAATGATCATCTGACATCAACTTCATTGGCCCAGCTGTGTCATCTGGATATCTGACTCCAAACTCTTGAAGCAAGTTTTATTCTCCCAGCTCAGCCAAGGCATATGCTCAAGAGGAGGTCAGAGAAAGCCCTTCAGGGACATTCTCATGGCCAGCTTAAAAAAATGCAACATTAATGTTAACTCAAGGGAAACTATTGCCCAGGACCACCCCAAATGGAGGAAGAGTCTGCTGCAGGGACCTCAGCACTTTGAAACCTCATGACAACAACAGGAGGTGGAAAAGCAGGAGTGGTAGAAACAGCATGTCATGGACCAAATCAAGAATTCAGCATTACCCACCCCACATGGAAACACATGTCCGAGCTGTAGTAGAGTCTGTTGATCCTGGATAGGCCTCATCAGCCATCTTTGGACACACAGGTAAGACACTCATGGAAGACAATCATCCTCAACTGTGAGGTATTGCCAAAGAAAAAGAGGTTCTGATCTCTTTGGAATCATTCCCTGGAGTAAGGCAGATGCAATCTGGCTCATTCTCTTGGTGAAGCACATTACCTTTTTAAGTGGTCATTGTTTTCTACTCCATCTTTCTCCTTCTTTTCCCCTGACCCAACACCACAAGTCTCTGTACAGGTTACTTGGAGCTGGACATTGGAGCCTGGCCAATTGTGTTCTTTTCTTTGATGGGTCGTAATTTAGGGACAGCTGGGGAGAAAACTGGATCACTGAGTATCTGGCAGGAGACATTTTCTCTGTCTTTTCTTGTCCTGAAACAACAGGCAGCTGAGGGGCAGTGGGAGGGGGAGGCAGGAACACAACATCAAAGTTGTTGGCTTAGAGATGATATTTAAAGGTTTGTTTTGGGGGAATTGGTTATAGGTATATGTATATGCATTTTAAGAGTTCAAGATGGGCAGCAGGGGTTAACTGATTTCTAAGAAGCTTGGGTCTCGCATACAAAAAGTTTCTCACAGCCCTGGAACCAGACAGGCTGTCTAACTCAACAAGGCCAACAAGGCTTGGAACTGAGGAAATATGTACCATACTACCATAACATGAGATAAGTGGCACCAGCTAACCAGGGTCAGAGCAGGGGGGCCTGAGTCCTGGTTTTAGGGAAAAGGCCAAATTAGGAGAAGGCCCAGAAGGCTACGTGGATTTTTGACTACAGAGAGACAATCAACCAGAGATAGCCACAGATGAAGAGTCATCAGGAGTCATCAAGAGGGAAGAAGAATACAAAAGCAAAGTCTTTGTCCCATCCCTCCCTTTGTCCCATCCCGCCCTCATCTCTCCAGGGTTTTTTTTGTCCTTCCCTTTGTGCCATCCCTCCCTGCTCCTTCTCCTCCCCAAGAGGGGTCCCTGCCCCTATCCCCTGGAAAGGGACCCAGAGCCCACCTGACCAAGGGCACACGACCAGCCCATCTCATACACAGGAGGGGGTGCGGGGGGCTCGGCATCCCACCTCCAGATTGTTGACACCTAAGAGAGAGAGCCTCAGAGTGAAGACTGTGTCCTAGCCAGATGTACTTTGAATCTGATAATATCCCTAGGATTTGGTAGATATATAGAATTATTTGCTTGTTTGTGTTGCTTTTTTTCTGTTATCACTGTGTATCAATAAATTTGCCTATTATTGAATAGAAAGGTCTGAGTGTGGGTCCCCTCCCTGAAACAAGGTATCTGGATCCTAAATCCAGAGCCAACAGAAGTCACAGGAAGATAGGTAGAAAGCATAAGATGTGCCACACTGGGTCAAAACAATGGTGAATCCAGCCCATTATCCTGTCCCTGAAAGTATTGGGAGTGGATGCTTTAGAAAGAAAGCACTAAACCAGATATTATCTAGAGTGATCTATCCCCTGTCCACTACTCTTCCTGACATCCACCATTACTGCTTTAGAAATGCCAGAGGAAATATCTCCAATCACTGTATTCACTAATAGATCGTTCATCCATGAATTTGTCTAGTCCATTATTAAACCTGGCTGTGCTATCTGCCCCTAGCACCTCCCTTGGCAATTAATTCCACAAGTTAACTACATGCTGCATAAAAAAGTATTTCCACTTGTTAGTTTTAAACCAATCTCCTGCTAATTTCAGTGGATGCCTCCTAATTCTGGTATTCTGGGACTTGGTGAATTACAGTTCCCAGTTTACTTTGGCACACCCTTTATGATTTTATAGACCTTTCATATCCGCCCACCCCTCACAACCTTCTCCTTTCTAAACTGAAGAGTCCTAGCCTTTTTACTCTCTTCTGGTAGGGTAACTGTTCCATACCCAGATAATTTTGGTTGCCTTTCTCTGTAACTTTTCTAATTCTACTAAATCCTTTTTGAACTGCAGAGACCAGAACTATGCAAAATATGCACACCATGGTGGGCACACCATGATTTTTTTATATTGACATGATGATGTTCTCTGTTTTGTTTTTAGTTATATTTGTAATGATGCCCAGTGTTTTATTGGCTTATTTGACTGCAGCTGCACATTGAGCTAACTGTTTTAGAGAACTATCTACAATGGGCATGTCTACATATGCAATGAATGCACTTTAAGTCTACTGCACATTAAAATAAGGCACAATAAACTGCACCCAGAAATACATCTACATGTGCGCCCGTGCCAGGAGCAAATTTGCTCCCGCCAGGACCAGTTGTGTCCAGGGATGCTCCTGCCCCCCTGCAGAAGCCAGGGAGAGCTCCACTCCCCCAGTGCCAACCTTTAGCTGATAGGGGACATGGGGGTCAGGCCTGGGCTCCAGGGAGCAGGGGGGAGCTGTCCTGGAGTGGGGGACAGTTGCCAGCTGCATGGTGTTTAGGATTGCAGCCTGGCTTGGCAGTGCTGGCTTGGGGCAAAGCCCCATGGTCGAGCAGCAGCAGCACCCTGAGCTCTCCCTTCACTTTGCTTGCTGAGAGGATGGGGGAGGTCTCTGTTTCTGGTCCTAGTGCTGTTCAGTTCCTGATTCTCCCCAAGAGCCAGAAGTTGAGCAGTGTTAGGACAGGGGAGCTCTCTGTCCCCACAACACTGGGCCAGGGACAGAAAGCTTCCCTGTCCCCTCAGTCCTGCTGCTGCCCATGCACTGCACACCCCAGTTGGCTCTTGCTCCCTGCCTGTGCCTGGGGGGAGCCAGGAGTTGAGCATCACCAGGATTGGGGTGGGGGGTGGGGAGTGCAGGTGAGTAAACAGTGCTGGGACTGAGAGGCAACACTGCTTACCCCCCTGCCAAGAAAAACCCTCCCCCCAGTTCTGACACTGCTTACGTCCCATCCCCTCCCCCAAAGCTCCCCCTGGTTCTAGCACTGATTTCCCACCCTCAATTGCTCCCTCTGGTCCCAGTACAGAGCAGAGAGCAGGAGCCGACTAGAGCATGTGCTGTGCGGGTGATGTCAGGGCTGAGGGGATGGGGAAACCCTGTCCCTGGCCTGGCACTGTGGGGACAGAGAGCTCTCCCATTTCCTCAGCAAGCAAAGTGAGGGGAGAGCTCAGGACAGTGTTGCTGCTTGGATTTGGGGGCATTGCCTCAACCTAGCACTGCTGAGCTGGGCTGCAATCCCGAGCTCCTCACTGGAGCCAGGGACAGCTTCCTCCCTCCCCACACCCTGCCCCCTGTGGCCCATTGCTGCTTAGGCTGACTGCAAGCAAATTGTTCCCAGTCAGCATCTACATGTGTACTACTGTGTAGTAGCTAATGTGTGGTTAATCTAGTAAGTGTATTTGTTGATACTAGCAAATACTGCGTTAATCTAATTTACTGCACAGTAAGTCCTGCACACATGTAGACACTGACACTTTACTGTGCATTAAATTAGTCTAATGCATTGTAAAGCATCTTTTGTAGATACACCCAATAACTCCAATATCTTTCCTGAGTTTATAAAAGCTAGTTCAGAAGCCAGCATTGTGCATGTGTAGTTGAGGTTATTTCTCCCCATGTGTATTACTTTGCACTTGTCAGCATTGAAGTTCATTTGCCATTTTTTGTCCACTTGCCTAGCCAGATATTCTACAATTCCTCTGGCACCTTGAGATTTGACTACGCAGCATAATTTGGCACCATTTGCAAACTTAAACATTTCACTCTCCACCCCACTTCTTTGATCTCCTTCTATCCTGAAAAGTGATCATTTAGCCCTATACTTTGCTTCCTGTTTTTAAACCAGCTCTCAACACATGAAAGGACCTTCCCTCCAATACCATAGCAACTACGTGTTTTTTAAAGGCCTTTAGTGAGGGACATTGCTGATAACTTTTTTGATAATTCAAATATATCATGTCAACTAGATCCCACTCCCTTCCCCTTGTTAGCACCCTCAAAGATCTCTAGAAGATGTGTGAGGCAGGATTTCCCTTTACAAAAGCCATCAATTCTTTGCCAGCTTCATTTGATACAGAAGTGGCAGCAGCTGTACCAGCTAGTGCTACAGGCTTAGGAATGGCTAGATGCTAGGCCTGCACGAAGCAGCTAGTATTTGCTTTGGATTCGGCCAATTCAGGGGACAGTGATTTGATTTGGTGATTCGAATCACTGTCCCGAATCGATTTGGCCAAATCTGATTCAGAGATTTGGCCACTGGTGAATCAGTTGAATCCCTGAATTAAACAGTCCCCATCCCTCACCTGCTCTTCCAGCCCCAGCAATGACTGCCCCGCCCACCGCAGCTTCCGGCTCTTTGAAAAAAAAAAAAGTCCCCACTCACCAGCTGCTGCCCAGCAGGGGGCAATCCCTGTTGCCCCCCACTGCTCTGAGCTACATGGTGGGCTCTGCATGAGCCCGGGGTTTTTGTTTTTTTTCTTAAAGGGCTGGACCTGGGGCAGGTGGGGCAGCCATGGGAGGGCTAGGGGAGTGGGTGGGGGCCAGGGGGCTTGTGGCACAGTCCCCCTAGGTGGTGTGGGGCAGTGGGGAGCAGCAGGGATCACACCCCCCTGGGCAGCAGCTGGTGAGTCTGGGCTTTTTTTTAAAGGGCTGGGAGCTGGGTGGGCGGGGCAGCCATGGGGTGGGCTGGGGGAGCAGGCATGGGATGGGGCCTGGCAGGGGTCCCCCCATGGTTCCTTCCCCCGACCTCCAGCCCCCCCTCCCCCTACTTACCAGCTTGGAGTCCAGGTCCAGCTCTATGCTGCAGCGGGCAGGGACTGTCCAAATCGCCAAAGCTCTCTGAATCTTTTCCAAATCGATTCAGAGAGCTTCAAAATTATTCAGACCTTTTAATTGTTCCCCTGATTCAATTCGGATTTGGAGATTTGGCCACTTGGATCCCAGCAAGATAAATGTCCAATTGACTCTTAAAGGAATCCATAGTAGGTGCTTGCACCGCACAGACTGGCGGCAGTCTGTTCCAGGCCTTGTGGGCTCGGACAGTAAAGAAGTTCTTCCTTATGTCCAGCCTGAAATGGTCTTGGAGGAGTGTGTGACCATTTGACCTTGTCATCCCATGGGGCGCTCTGGTGAACAGACGTTCCCCCAGATCTTGATGTACACCCCTTATATACTTATAGGCAGCCACCAGGTCCCCCCGAGCCTGTGCTTTTCCAGGCTGAAGTCCCATAGCTCTCAGACTATCATCATAAGGCCTGTTTTCCTGCCCTCTGATCATATGCGTGGCTCTTCTCTGGACTCTCTCAAGCTTCTCCACATCCTTTTTAAATTGTGGAGCCCAGAATTGGATGCAACAGTGAGTATTATTAGGTTATTTGTATTTGCAACATCCAGGTATATGACATGGAGGAAAAAGGATATGAATTACATTTCATGGTCTCACACACATTGGCAAAAATTGTAGGCTCTGCAATTTCACCAGAAGATTTTTCTTGATCTTTTGTCATATCCATAGTGAAGACTGGTGACATTTAAAAATGTGAGGGCAAAACTGACATAGAAAGTTAGGCCTACATCTCATTAACTGATAAATGATCACAGAGCACCTTCCAGACTGGATCATGAAAACAAGATTTAAGGTTGACAAATCATTACTATAAAATGACTCGGACATAATTAGATTTTGGTTATAATATGAGAATATATTTAGCAGAAAAAGAGATGCAACTCCAGCCCACAGCTAAACTACTTTTTATTTTATCAATGCTGGTTTGCCCGTCTCTGATTTATGTATGGTTCCTTAAGGGTTTCCCTTATTATTGGAGATCTATCGGATTCATAATATGATACTTAAACATTGCTGAGGCTAGACTTTTTTTGCTCAGACCTTATGACATCTGTGTCTTTTAGTGGCACTGTTTTGTATTCTTATAAGAATGAGAAAGTCTTTATTTTCAACCATCCTATTTGAAGACGGCTTTATATTGCCGTTATGTATTTCCCAAAAGGAATGTAAAACGGCAATGGAAGTATATTTGAATTATCTGCAGTAATTGTTTGAAAATACAGTATGGTCCTCTTATAATAAATCTCCCATGGGACAGGAGACAAGTTCATTTAAAAAGTAGGCAACCATTGATCCTCTGGATCCTGGTGTAAATGTAAGGGCTAGGTACAGGCATTCAAAAGCCTGAGGTGGAATTGATCTAAGTTACATGATTTTGGTCTGGGATAGCCATTGCATAAAGCAGTTTGACCCAAATCAGTTGGGTCCAATGCTACATTCAACCAAGTATATCTCAAACTGGTTTCAGCCATTTTCAAACTAGTTTATGTGCACTGGGCATCTGTTCTGTTACAGGTTTAAACCAGTTTCTGATCACTTAAACTGGTTTTATGTAAGCAGTATATTATTAGATTGGCAGCAATCAGAACACACATTTGCCCTTGGTGGCAGAGGGAAAGTGGGGACAAATCTTAAACTGGGTCCGGTCCACTATTTTTAAACCAGTCTATGGGTGTGTCTACACATGGCTGTGTGACACCTTTGTTACTGCACTGTCATTTAGTACTTCCTTTTGGTAGTACTAAAAGATGGCAAAGTAACATCCCATACCGCACTGTGCTGGCCCCACACGGTTATTTTTGGCTGCTACATTGCCATAGCAATGCACTATAACGAGGGAGTGTGTTGCTACAGCAGTGTAGCGGTGGCATCACGGTTTTTGCTAATGGACATTATGGCACTATAGAGTCTTGTATAGGCGCACCCTATATGTACTAAACTTTTGTCCTGTTATGAGTATAAACCAGTTTCCAGTCACTTATACCAGTAAAAGTGTAATGTTTGTACCTGGCCAGGATGTCTAGCCTGAAGAATCAGTTTGTGGCTGACAAGCTTAATTTGAGAGCAACACAGCTTGTTACAAATTTCACAGATCCATATCTTGTCTGAATTGGAGTTCAAGTTTACAGCATACTGCTTTCTTTTTTCTCACTTTGCTTCCATCCTCTGGATCAAAGCCACTTCATGGTGACCTGCTCCTAGTGTCAGATGTTCCCTCCAGATCGAATGGGATTGTGCATGCTCCTCCCTGATATCTATGTTGATATTGAAAGCCTTCATATTATTTTTGCACACACTGTGGTACTGCCATAAAGGGCAACCCCACTTCCTAGAGCCATCTCAAATCTGAGTATTCAAAATATTCTTGGGGATATGGATTCCTCCCATTCTCCTGACATGACCGATCCATCATAATCTCCTCTTCTTGATAGTGGTTTCTAAGTGTGTCAGTCCTGTGTGCTTCAGTACCTCTGTTTGGTATTCTGTCTTCCCACTTTATTTGTTCCTGTTGTTCCGATTGTAAAAAGCGGGGGTTTATCACTGTCACAACCCAAGGGTGTGATTTTGTTTTTGTGTGCGCTTTGGCACCACTGAATTATTTTCCCGCCGTTTGAAGCTTTCTTTGCAGGGTGCATTTCTTCTTTGCAGCCTAGAAATGCACGTTGCAAGTAGTTCCCACCATTTGTATTAAAATTCGAGCCCCGTTATTGGCTTGTGTTAAAATATTCCCA